>NW_004955431.1:5356930-5370804 GCF_000276665.1 Chinchilla lanigera | reverse complement strand
GTGAGTTCAAGGTCAGCCTGAACTGCATAGTGCGACCCTGTCTCAAAAAGACAAAAAAATTAAAAATTTAAAAATCCAATGAAGAATAAAGGAAAGTTAATAGAATTAGGTAAAAATAACAGAGAAAAACAAACGAGAAAAAAAGTTTAAAAAAGCAATAAAAATAAAGAGCAAAGATAGAAAAAATAATACATGCCCCAACAAACAAAAAACAAAGAATAAAGAAAAAGAAATGAGTCCAAAAACTTTCTCCATGTGTTCAGGTGAATGACTTCTTCCTAGGGCCTGTGGTACCGGAACCCACCAGATACAGGTGGGGAATACTGCAGTGAATCTCACCTAGAGCCTGTTTATTTCTCTGCCCACTTTTTGCGGAGTTAATGCTGAGTCCTGTCCTGACTTTCCCACTGGGCCTGGTCAAATCCGTGGTGTGGTGTCTGCCTTAGTGTGTATTCACTCCAGCAGTTTTTAGTGTTTGTGCCCTTCTGTGCACCCGCTATCTCTGACTAGCTTTATGGCCTATGGCAGTGGCAGCGAACCTTCTAGAGCTTTTAGTAATCCAAACAGCCTGCTGTGGCACATGTGCCATAGTTCACCACCTCTGACCTAGGGGCTTGTGAGGTGCCTCCTTTGCTCCAGAGCCCCCTCTGTCTCTACACCCCAGGATGTGCCAGCTGTCCAAGCCAAGGCATATCCTTGATTACAGTGGTAGATGGGGCAAAATATGGACCACTCAGCTCTGTGCTAGAAATAGCAAGAAGAGCCAAACAGTCGCCTGTACTTAATGTCAGCACTGTCTGACCCAGCCCACAGAAAACCACATGCCTGGCCTGGCTTTTCACACAGAGAGTGGGCCGGCATGTCTTTTACAACTCACTCTTGCGCTATTTAAACTTCTCAGGGAATCTTCGGCTAGCCTGCCCCTTTTCTGCAACTTTTTTTTTTTTTTTGGCTACCCTCTACCCAGTCACTGTAGTAGGGTGACCCCAGAAAAACGTGAAATGAACTTGTTCTGTGACCTCCGATTCCTGGAGTAGCTCAGTCTTCAACAATAAATCTCTTCCCCCAAATGTCTTCTGATTATATAGCCCCAAGCATGGTGGGCACAGCAGTGAATTTCTCTCCAACTCCAGCTGGCCGTGTGGAAGGAGTCACTTTCAGTGGAAAGGTCCGTCCTGTATTTGCAGCTCACAATACCACAAGTTGTTCTTGGGGCGGGTGCTGCTGGGCCGGTTGTTTCTCCCTGGAGTTACTAACCCTCCCTGGGCATCCCATGTGTTTGTGGAGATAGGACCTCCTTCCTGGGCGCTGGAATTAGTGCTCCAGCCTCCTTCTTTGCTCTGAATTATCTTCATTTTTTCTATAGTTTCTAGTTTTCCTGTCAGCTCTTTCTTGATTCCCAGAATTCTGCTTCTTTTTACCTTTCTAGGTGTCTTGAGTGCAGGTCTTGGAGAGGCTGTGTTTTGCTGTTGGTTTTACGCTGCTATTTTTAGTCTGCCTTACCTTTGGTCTAGGTCTCAGGCACATTTTTGATTCTTTGGATAAATTTCCAGAAAAAGTACTCAAAAGTAAAAGCATTCAAAAGTCTACTATTGTGTATTATTAAATTATCTTCATGTAAGGATTTTATATACTTTTCCCAGAAATACCTGTGTATCTTTTGCTGCTTTCTGGACAAGCGTGGCTGTTAACATCATTTTCACCTTTACCAGTTTCACAGATGAAATATTTAATCACGTTTTGTTTTAGTTTTTATCCTTTGGACTATTGAGTGAGTTTGAATGTTTTTCTGTTTACTGGCCTTTGCTTTTCCTTTATTTTTTGAGCTGCCTATAAATGTGCTTTTTCATTTTTCTTTTGGAATGTTTTTTCCCCCTATATTAAGTTTCCAGAGTTGTGTATGTTGTAAATATAGTCTTCATCTCATATGTCACCAATATTTTTATCTAGTTCATGTTTGTCTCTCCCACCCGCCTCCCCAGTACTGGGGATGAATCTCAGGGCCTTTGTACAGAGCAACATCTCAAACTTTTTTTTTTCAGACAAGGTTGTGCTGATTTGCTAAATTACCTAGGCTGGGCCTAAACTTACAATTCTCCTGTCTCAGCCTCCCAGAGTACTACAATCAGGGGTATGTGCCACCATACACAACTTTACTTTAAAATAAAATAATATTCTTTTGAAAAATAGTATATACATATTTTTTTGAGAAAAGGTCTTGTTATGTAGTTCAGGCTGTCCTTGAACTCACTGTGTAGCCCAGGCTGGCCTTGAACTCATGACTTCTTCCACCTCAGCCTCCCGAGTGCTGGGATTACAGGTGTGCACCACCATACCTGTCAGTCCTTACATTTTTAAGTAATTTATCAGTCTGATAGGAGTAGTAAAGTTATTTTTCTCTTGAAACTCATGTACTGATCATGCAATTTATTTATTTAAATATTTGGGGGGTTTTGAGATAGGGTCTCATTATGTAGTCCAGTTGACCTTCAACTTAGGTCTTAAGCTTAAGATCCTTTTGCCTCAGCCTTCCTGAGCTGAGTTTACAAGGGTGTGCCATGGTGTGGGGCCCTAACCATGTCATTCAAATTGGGGCAGGAGCCACAGAGGCTTAGAGGGGTTAAATAACCTACCCTAGGAAACCTTCACTGTCCTTCCACTCAGGTGGAGTCAAGCTGATATGGAGAATGTTAATTAAACAAAACCGTTGGCGAAGGTGAAGCTCAGTGTAGAGTGAACAACACGCTGCAGGTTCTGGGTTCGGTATTCAGCACAAAAAAAAAAGGAAGGGCAGAAATAGGGTGTGGTCACTTGCATTGGTACAAACACTTCAAAGGTACTGTCCTTACATGGTAAGTAGAAAACACAAAACTAAACAATGAAGTCACGAGAGACAGTGTTCTTTGAAAATAAAAAAAATAGTGATCTACTGGTCTGATTTATAGGATATGGTACATATCCTACAGCAGTGCTTGTGGCTAGAATATTGCATTCTTATAAAGAACTCTTTTCTGTGGAAAGATATATATTAAAATAACTTTTTTTTTTCAGAGCAAGTTGTGATGATACATGCCTATAATCCCAGCCCTCAGAAGGTTGAGGCAGGAGGATTGTTTTGAGCTCCCGGCCAGACTGGGCTACATAATGAGATTCTGTCTCAAAAAAGAAAAAGAAAAACCCAAAAGAAATCCATGCATACATATACAGCTTTCTTTCAGATACCTAGATAATGATTACGATACCACCAATCCAAATTTATCCGTCTGTCTGTCTGTCTCTCATCTAAAGTATCTGAGACAAGATCTCACTATGTTACCCAGTCTGGCCTTGAACTCCTAGACTCAAGAGATCCTTCTGCTTCAGCCTTTTGAGTAGCTGGAACTCCAAGCATGTGCCACTATTCCTGGGTTATACTTTTAATACAGTAAAACCTCACCAGCTCTACTTACTTTCTTGATTCTGATTTCATTGACAAGCTGTGGACCAGACTCCACTAGTCCTTGTGGACTCCACAGGACTCCACTAATAGTAGGGATGCCATTTCCTGTCTGTGAGAGATGAGTTGTAGAAATGACATTAAAACAGTGACATCTTAGGGACTCTTATATGGGAGTGAGCAGGAAGCAGAGACCTGAAAACAGGTCTAATCTACCTTCACCATACTAATCTGTCTCTTAACGCACTTTAGATGCCTATCCATGAGAAAGAAGCTTCGGAGAAAGAAGTGACTCTTCTGGCAAAGATGAAACACCCCAATATTGTAGCCTTCTTCAGTGCATTTCAAGGTGAGATATTCTGATATTCTTAAAGTTTCTAATAAAGTATAGATATGCTGACTTTTATAAAAGATATGTTCCTGAGAATCATGCATAAATTAATTTTTGTAAATGGATTCACTTTCCTAGTTGTCTTTATTTCCTCTCTACTGATTTCCTGTGGACAGTTTGTCTTTGGTATTGTCTGTTCGTTTGCTTGCTTGCATGCTTATTTGTAGCAGGGTCTCACTGTGTAGTCCAGGCTGGCCTTGAACCACACTCCTCTGTCTTCTTAAGCGTTTCCCGCTTGCATTCAATCTCAGCCCCCAATAGTCAGTGATAGATGTATTAGATTTGCAACAGTAACAACTCCCAAATTTCAGGGTCCTACACTAGTGCAGGTCTGTTTCTCATTCACATTACATGCTGGCTGTGGGTGGGCCAGGGTCTGAAGTCTGGGATCCAGGCTGAAGGGACAGCCGAGACATGGACATCGCGTCCTGTGAGGGTGAGAAAAGTGGAAGGCATGGGCGTAGCAGGGTTTTACCGTTCCTCTAAAGGTTGGAAAAGAAACAGGCTCTGCAGAGCCAGTTTGGGACAAGTAAAAGCAGGAAAACGCATGCTCTACAGTGCGAGGAAAGGTTACTCTGAGAGCTAGAACACAGCAGCTCTGAGTTCAACGGCAGCTGTCTTTTCTTATCACCCACCCGCATCAGGTCTAGGCTGCCCTGTCTATACTGCGTGGCCTCTTCTTTTGTTTTTCTGTTTCTTTTTTTTTTTTTTATTTGCCTTTTTAAAAGCACTTTACTTGAGTGGCTCTTACAAAGAACTGTTACAGTATGAGTCATTTGTCTGAAGCCAGGTGTGGTGGTGCGGTCTGTAAGCCCCGCACTGGAGCTGCTAAGGCAGGAGAATTGTGGGTTTGAGGCGAACCTGAACTTCACAGTAAGGCCCTGTCTCAAACAACCAAACCGAGCCAAACCAAACCAAACCAAAGTCATTTGTTTGATAGAAATTTCAAGCTGCCTTGTGAAACACTCTGAAGTAACCCAAAAATATATTTCAGAGCTCACAAAGCTGAAAAAGAGCAAAGATTATATGCAACCAAACAAACCCTTTTTCTGCATTTCGTATTTCTTCCTCAGACTGCTTTGGTTACCATGCTGTTACTAACCATCTTCAGGAAATGCAGGGATCATTTTGTTTGGAATCCTAAGACACATTGCTTCTCGGCCTTTGGGTATGATCAAGACATACCAGAACCCATAATATTTAAAAAGAAATTCTTACAGATACAATAATTGAAAAGTTACCATCAAGAAATACCATTTTGAAATCTCCCTTTCTTGCCAGATAGTCAGAATGGAAGATGAGGTGCTTGCCAAACAGCCCTTAAGCTGACTTGAATTTCCATACTAAATGTATTTCAAAAACCTGCTAAACCACTAGTCAAATATCAGCTTAGTGAAATGTAACTGCTTTGTAAAGTTAGTCTTCTGAAACATTAAACAACATCATTACATACCTGTCTGCCTTTTACAAAAAGCACTTGTATTCCCCTAGAGATCTATTCCTACAGATCCTTAATGTAATTTTCTACATGAACGTTTAAAAAGGCAGAACAGCTGGGCATGGTGGCACACGCCTGTAATCCCAGCACTTGGGAGGCTGAGGCAGGAGGATTATTGCAAGTTCAAGACCAGCCTGGGCTACCAAGTGAGCTCAAGGCCAGCCTGAACTGCATAGCGAGACCCTGTCTCAAAAAGACAGAAAAAAAAAAAAAAAAAAAAAGGCAGAACAAGAGAACAGCTTCATATACACTAGGATTTGCTAGTTAGGGAAAATGTTCTTGAGCTCTTGTGAAAAGTCCATGTGCCAGGCTTTGGGAACTGTTCTACACATGTGTCTTGGAACTTTGCAATTAACAGGTCATGCCCACTTTCCCAGTCAGCCTACCACACCCTAATCTCCTGCCACATTACAGCATTAGCCTAACATGTGCAGTGAAATCTTGGGTGTTCCCCAACACCACACACAAAAAATGAGGACAGTAAACTTTATGAATTTTGAGACTCTGTCTCTTTTGCTCCTCTGCATGTGGCAGTAGTAGCTCCCTTTGTTTCTGGGCACGTTGCACATATTAGCTGCTCAACCAGTGCATGGACTGGACCATTTTAATAGGCTGGAGCACCTTGTCTTTGTACCATACAAAAATGGACTCTGGAGGACACTTTACAAAGGACACGGTTACAAAACTCAGGTCATGTTTACAGGGTTCATAACCTCTGCCGAGTTTGTTTATATTGTACATTTACATTTTCTTATGACTGTGCTTTTTGTTTTAAAAATAGAGTTCCCTGTGTTTAGGAAAACAGCTGTTGTGAAACCTATGAGTTTGCTTGGTATATTGTTGTTACTTGAAACATGAGCTTATTCTAAAGTCTCAGAGAATTTTCTGGTACCTGACTTGAGAAAGTATACATACAGGCTTTATTGACCCAGAACTGCTTAGCTCTGAACGTAGGAACTAAAATTCCAACTGGGCACATGGCCTATATCTATAATCCCAGCACTCTGGAGGCTGAGGTAGGAGGATCACCATGAGTTTGGGGCTAGTCTAAGCTCCATAGAGAGTTCAAGGTCAGGCTGAGCTATGGGAGACCCTGTCACAAATCAACCAACCAACTAACGAACCGACCAACCAAAACTCAAGCTCTGATGTTCATCTGTGGAAAATATGAGCTATTTTTATGGGTCTCAGGCAACAACAATAACAAAATGAGCATCCAGTGATACTTTCCTGGGCTAAGTTAATTCCATTGAAATTCTTTAACTCTCTCATGTGCTAGGCGTGTTCTAGGTCTTAGAGATCTATCAGTGAATAAAATAGACAAAAATCCCTACACTGTTGTATTTATTTTCTCTTGCTGCCTATCAAAGAACTATACATTTAATGGCTTCAAAACACCTATTTGTTCTCTTCTTTTATCCCTTTACCTCCATCTCCCCTTTCTTCTCCTTCCCCTCTCCCTCCGTCTGTCCCTCTTTCTTTTCTCTGACATTATCTCTTAATTTGAGAAGGTCAGAATTCTGGTCTTGCTTAGTGGGCATCTTAGCTCAGGGTCTCATGTAGTTGAAATCAGTGTCAGCTAGGACTGCTGTCTCCTCTGTGGCTTACGGTCCTCTCCTGAGCTTATTTACGTTGATGGCAGAATTCACTTACTTGCAATTACGGGACCCGGGCTCCACTCGTTTGCTGGCTGTTGACGAGGAGCTGCTCTCTGCCTTGAGAAGTGAACCTCTGTGCCTGACATATGGCCCCTTAATGGAGCTGGGGATCTCTCATTTCCTCTGCCTCTGCCAAGACCCAGATTTACATGGCTCATGTGATTAGGTTAGGCCCACCTGGATACCCTTTTTTATTATTAATATTTACTCAAAACAAGTTGACTAAGCCTGGCATGCTGGCACACACCTGTAATCCTAGCATTCTGGGAGGCTGAGGCAGGAGGATTGCAAATTTGAGCCCAGCCTACGTAATTTAGGAATTTAGCAAGACCCTGCCTCTAAATTTTGAAAAAGGGCTAGCACAGTACAATCTCCCATATCACCCCTACCACTACCAAAACAAAAACAGAAAACAGCTCTTTAGTAGCTTTAATGCACCAGCAAAACCTTTTGCTCTGTATCATAATATAATAGTTCTGTCCTCACTCAAGGGGAGAGAGTTATGTAAGCCACTCGTTGTACCAGGTCTGCTTTTCCCAACTGTGGAGCTTACATTCTTGGAGGGGATGGGGCAAGAAGGAGGAAGGATGGAAACACAATTAAATTAATAACTACATTATTCAGTATGTTAAAGGTGGGAAATGCTTCATGCTCGGTAATAGCATGGGGCGAGGTAGAGGGGCTGCAGTTTTAAATAGGATTGTCAGGATGGCCACATCATGAAGGGGACAGCGTAGCAGAGACTTGGAAGAGACGGGGAGAGCCCTGCTTATGTCTTCAAAAGAGCTTTGTAGGCTACGAGAACAATTGCTGCAAAGGCACGAGGTAAGAGGAAGCCCAAGGTGTTGAAGGACAGTCTGGAGAGGTGGTTTACCATGGGTCCTAGGCATCCCTTGCCAGGGTTTGCTGGGGCTGCCACGCCCATACCACTGTGGGCGTGGCTTCTTCTCAGGGGCGTGCAGAAAATGACTTTGAGGGCTGAGCTGGCACTGCACACCCGCCCCCGAGACAGAGGGCAGACTTGTGCACTGCTCACTGTGAACCTGGTGGCTTCCACACAGCACTCCTCACAGGCCACCAGAGGACTGGCTGCTGCAGCCCTGGTGGCAGGAAGGGTGGCTCGCTTTGCATGCCTAACACAGCAACGCCTCTCACACATCCTCAGTGAAAGTTTGTTGATGAGGACTAGATCTGTCCTTTAAAGACAGGAGCTGGGAAAATGGAAGTGCTATGTGAAGAAAGAAACAGTTTGTGAATTAGGACTGAGGGCAGGTACTGTCAGGGTCCAGAAAACCACTTCAAAACTGACAGAAGCTACTTGATATAAAAAGGTCACACAAGAGCCAGGTGTGGTGGTACAATTGGGAGGCTGAGGCAGGAGGATCACTGTGAGTTTGAGGCCAGCCTAAACTATGTAGTGAGACTGGGTCTCAAAAAAAAGGGCAGCAAATGATAGATATTTAGCAAGAAATTCCAGCATTTAGTGAGTATTCAATAACTGTAGAGGAAAATATTAGAAAGTTAAACAACTGCTTATCAACCTGACTTTGTGTGCTTGTTTTGTGTTTCTTAGGTGTTTTTATAAGTCATCCAACAAACCATACTTAAACCTCTTTCATGTGCTAGCTGCTGTGCTCGGTGCAGGGAATACTGTGACTATAAAATAGTAACGTGGACTTTGTCTCTGCAGAGCCCATACACTAGTGA
This sequence comes from Chinchilla lanigera, assembly GCF_000276665.1. Classification (NCBI taxonomy): domain Eukaryota; kingdom Metazoa; phylum Chordata; class Mammalia; order Rodentia; family Chinchillidae; genus Chinchilla; species Chinchilla lanigera. Next base: position 5,362,114 of record NW_004955431.1, on the reverse strand, counting down.
GGAAAAAAGCAAGCTCTTTTTTCTAAGGAGTTTCTAACTGGTGGTTGGTTGGTTAATGGCAAAAGGTAGTTGGAATGGCAAAAAGTAGGAAATTGTTTGTCCTAGTCTATTTTGGCCGCTATAACAAACTACTCGGTAGTTTTTAAAAAGTATATATTAGTTATACAGATGATGATGATGATGATTATGATGATGATGATTTTGGTCTTCTTGAAACAGAGTCTCATTATGCAGTTCAGGCTGGCCTTGAGCTCACTTTGTAGCCCAGGCTGGTTTTGAACTTGCAATGATCCTCCTGCCTCAGCCTCCTGAGTGCTGGGATTACAGGATTATAGGTGTGCTCCACCATGCCTGGCTTATCTTTACAGATTAATGGCTTTCACTTTGGCAGATTCATACATCCATAGAATATAGTGTTAGGTAAACAGTGAGACCCAGGAAAGAGCACAGCCAGCCTGAATTTGGGGGTTCTGGGCAGGACTCCCTGGAGTAACTCCAAAGAAGAGGCCAAGTCCAGTTTACTGAGCTGAGTCTTTTATAGATGGTGGAGGGTAGTGGGACAGGCTTAGGTGGGATAGCACAGGGAAGGGGTGAGACCGAGAATGGCTGAGTAGTGGCTATGTGGCGCCATGACCTAGCAGGAGTGATGTGTCCTGTTCTAGCAGAGTAGGTATTGTTCCTGAGTTCAGGGCTGCAGGATGTAGGAATGGGCTGTGATTGTTTTTGGAGCTCAGGAACTTGGGCAACTGAGGACAGACAGGAGTTAGATCTATCTCACAGTTTGATGATTTTCACACACAGGCTCATCATGCCTCCAGATGTAGCACTTTTTAGGGGTTGGGGACCTGAACCTGTCACCAGACTGGGACTTGAACCCATACTAAAGATAGAATAGGCTCCCAGGTTCACTGACTACTGTCATGGAAAAAGAATTTTTTGGAAGTGTAAGTTAGAGGCTCAGAAGCAAAATTTTAGTACAACTCAGAGAAACAGAGTGCGGGCCCTCGAGAGAGAGGCACATTATTTCCTGGAATGGGAAACATTTGTGCTTCTCTTGAGGGGGTGGAAACCCATGGAAAAGGGGGGTGTCTATCCCCACAAGGGAGCTGGCCCATTTTACAGGTATGACCCAACGGTTTTTTTTTTTTAAAAGATGGATAATTTAAGCAGTCTTTGAATCTGTCAGTCTGTTCCTTTATCTTAGGATAAGGCTCCTACTCTTTACTTTTCTTCCTTTCTTCTTTTTTGTACCAGGAATTGAACTCAGGACATTGCACTTGCCAGGCAGGTGCTGCGCCATTGAGCTATATCTCCAGCCTTTTACTTTTCTTAAGTAAGCCAACTTATAGACTTTCAGTGTACCTGAGGAATTTCAGGTGTGATGAATCTGGTAGGGAAGGAGCTTAAATTTAACCAAGAAAATGCACCTGTGGACCACCCTGGGTAGTATCAGCTGGGGCCCAGAAGTTGCAGCCTTCTTAAAAGTACAACTTTAAGCTGTGATTTCTTTGTCTCCATTGTACCTATCTTTTATTTCTTCTATCCTACCTTAAACCCTGGCCTTCACACTGAGCTACATCCCTAGCCCTTTTCTGTTTTCAGACAGGCCCTCAATAAGTCACTAAATTGCCAGGGCTGGATTTGTACTTCTGATCTGCCTGCCTCAGTCTTCCAGAGTATTACGGATGCGGGCTGCCACACAGGGCCCTGACTAGCTTTTCCACCACAGACATTCATTATTCGTAGTTCTGGAATCCAAGAAGTCAAAGATCAAGGTATTGGCAAAGTTAGTGTCTGGAAAGAGTTTACTTTCTGGTGCCTCCTTTCTTAGTCCTCACATGGTAGAAGGAGAGCAGGATTTTTCTTTGGTTTTGTCAAGGCTGGGGGTTGGAGCAGTACTTTGGCAGGTGAGATCCCCAGGGAAAAGAATGTATGAGGGGCAGACATTTTTTCCAAAGGCAGGTAGCAGCAAAGAGCAGCTGTGTCTGTGTTGTTGATTTCTTATATATTCTGGTATCACATCTTTACATTCTTCTATGCTGTCCTTACTAGCACATGTGTGGTTTGCTATAGCTAAGTCATGGTTACATAAGTATGTCCCCATCTATGCCTGTGCTAGACAGTGGATTTACATCTTTAACATGTCCTCTGGTGACCTGAGACCCAGTTTTTGAAGTGTCCCCCACAGGCCTCGTTTTGTATTGTTTTATTGAGGCAGGATCTCACTGAGTAGCCCACGCTGGCCTTGTACCTGTTTGGCGTCTTTTTTAAGCATATACAGTGTATTCATGAATACTGAGGGTGTCACTCTCACTGCTTACTCACCTCCCGAAAGGTCCATATCTTAATAAGTTACTTTGGGAAGTTAGGATTTCAACATATAGACTTTTAGGAGATACAAACATTCAGAGCACAGCAACCCTATTTTTACATGTACCTATTCAATCATTTGTCAAACTTTGATGCAAGGCCAAGGCTTTGTCTTCTTATTCTTCCTTACATAAGTGATATCCCTTGTTTAGAATTTCCAGTTTCCTTATTTAGTGTGTCATGCTTAGGGGCCTGAACAGGTACTTTGGCAGGTGCAACCCTAGGGAAAAGAATGCACACAGAGCAGATGTTCATTCAAAAGGCAGGTGGCAGCAGGAAAGAACAACTGTGTCTGTGTTGTTTATTTCTTATATATGATGTTATCATCTATTCACATTCTTCTATGCTGGTCTAAGCAGTTCATGCATGGTTTGCTACAGCTAAGCCTTGGTTACATAAACATATCCTGGTCCATGCCTGCTCTAGACAGGGATTCATTTCCATAACATGTCCTCAGAGGACCTGAGATCCAAGCTTTGAGGCCACAGTGTCCCCCACACAGTGTTACTGGGATTCTGGGGTGCTATGGGGTCGTTCTATAGATTTTTGGTGTCCTGAACAAAGAATTGGACAAAACATATGACACAGGTAGTGAGACTTTATATTTATTAAAGGCAGGAAAATAAGTGTGCTCTGTAAAGTGAGAGCCCACCACTGAGAAGGAGAGACCACAGTGTCAATGAAGCTAACGGTGACCATCTTTCCGTCTTTTGTACCCCACCCCCTAGCTGATGTCAATCTAGGTTGTCCTATCAAAAACCTGCCTCGTCTCATGCCAGAAGAATTGAAGATACAATTTCAGATTGGTCTCAGGTGCAGGGCTTGGGCACATATGTACTGGGTCTCTGTGATTGGCAGGTGATATCAACTTGCCCAGCTGGCTGGCCATGCCCAAATCTCCTTCACCAGCACTGTGAGAGATTGAGGAAGAGAGATTACAAGTCTGAGCCCAGCCTTGGTAACTTAACAACTTCATAGGCCCTGTCTCAAAAAAATAAAAAATAAAAAATGAAAAGGGCTGAGAATGTAGCTCAGTGCCAAGGCCCTGGGTTCATTCTCAGTACTGAAGAAAAAAGAATTTCCATGTGGAATAAGATTATTGAGTAATCTTTGTTCATAATTCATTTAGAGTTTTCCAGTTATGTTGTATCTGTTCCAATTAAAGTTGAGGTCAACATTTTTGTTTTGTTGTTTTTGCTTTTTAGATACTCACTTGTACTGAATCATACAAAACAATTCAATGTAGTTTTAAAATTTTTTTTATTTTTTATTTTTTTGGTGCCAGGAATTGAACTCAGGATCTTGTACTTGCTACACAAGTGTTTGTGCTGCTGAGCTATATCCCTGGCCCTCAATGTCATTTTTTAAAATGTCATTTTGTAGAAGGCCAGGCATGGTGGTGCATACCTATAATCCCAGCACTCAGGTGGCTGAGGCAAGAGGATCGTTGCAGGTTTGAGACCAGCTGGGGCTACAGAGTGAACTCAAGGCCAGCCTGAACTGCACAGCAAGACTCTGCCTCAAAAAGACAAAAAACAAGAAAAAAGTTATTTCATAGAAATAATCACATTTTTGTTTTTCCATTCATATTTCATCAGTTTATGTAGTAATCACATGGACAATGGCTTCTAGGCCTTTTGGCTGCGATCAAGTGTACTATCTGTTCTTATCAGCTTAATATCTGATACATCCTCTTTTTTTTCCTCGACACTTCCTCTTGGAGCAGAAAATGGCCCCCATTATTTCACAGGTAACCTGCAGTTTACTTTAATTCCTGTTACAGTTCCTGTTACTTCTGTTTCTCAGAAACGGCTGATCGTTATGATGCAGGGCTGGTCACTGTGATGTACATTGTGAGAACCAGTCAATGACCACCAAATACTCTGCTTCTTGCTTGCAAACCCCATAAAAACCTGTGTCCCTGAGCCTTTCAGGCCCAACATTTTTTTTCTTGAGGTCAGCATCTTTCAACATTAAATAAATCTCCCTCCAAATCCTGGGTGATGTTTTGGTGTTTCTGCTTGCACTCTATCTGAGGACAATATTTTAAGTGGATTTTTGAAATTGGGAGATGGAATAGGAGCTTACTCCATGTCTTAGTTACTTTTCTTTTGCTGAGACAAAATCCCCAACACCCAAAATTAAAGGGGGAAGGTGTATTTAGCTCACAGTGTGTGGAGGTTTCAGTCCATAATTAGCTGGCTCCAAGGCAGGGTGGCACATGGCAGAAGAGCAACAGTTCACAGCCGCTAGGGCCAGGGGAGGACAGCAAAAGCAGCAAGAGCGAAAGAGGAAAACAAGACTCTGTCTCTTTTATCTTATCTAGACTGCTGGGATTAGGGATTAGGGCAGTGGGAATCCAATCAGTGGACTGATCCAGCAGTTGCTCAGCCTTAATCCCAGCATGGCACTATGAATCAATCACACCCTCTAGATTCAGCTGCCTCCGAGAAACCTGACCCCCATGACTGCATGAGGCTTTGAGGGGACCTCCAGACACAAACCATAAGACTCTATTCATGCCATACATCACGTTGGTATTACAGCACTTCCAGGGATCCCCGTGGGGAAACAAAGAAATTAGAAGTGTAAATGACATATACAGACTTGGGAACAAAGATCTTGGTAAGAATCTGTTTAATGGGTAGGAGCAGAAGTACTTGGATATTATAGATAGCCTGGTAGCCACTAATGGTAACTTTGAGTGGAAAACAGTAGTAGAGACTGACCAGTAATCTGGTTAGTAGGTTAGGTAGAGGTCGGGTAGTACAGGTTTTTTCTTTTCTTTTCTTGTTTTTTTTTTTTTTTTTTTTT
>NW_004955431.1:5351889-5356830 GCF_000276665.1 Chinchilla lanigera | reverse complement strand
TTTTTTTTTTTTGAGACAAGGTCTTGTTGTATATTCTAGGCTGGCCTCAAACTTGTGGAGCTCCTCCTGCCTCCGCCTCCCATATGCTGGGGTTATAGATGTGTGCCACCATACCCGGCACTAGGTAGCATGGTTTTTACTATAGTCAGCAGCATGGTTGAATTAATGCCATATAAGTACGAGTTTATGCCCAAATTCAAGAAGGGGTATTAATTCTTCCTGGGGTATCGAGGAAGAGTAACAGCTGCTACTTTTATATCTGGTTTCTAATCTCTTGTAAGAATATATTAATAATAATAGTCAATATTTATTGAACCCATATAAGCATAGGCTTTGTTCTAAACATCTTGAGTAAATGAGCTCATTTAATCTTTCTACCAACCCTGAGGATGTTTCTATATTATTATTTCCATTTACAGATAAACTAATGAGCCACAGAGAAATTAAAGTAATTTACGTTGAATCCTAAAGCTAAGAAATGCAAGTGGTGGGCTGGATGGGGCTGTAGATTAGTGGTAGCATGCTGGCCTGGACCTTACCCCAGCACTGTGAAAAGAAAGATAGACAGAGGAAGGAAAGGAGGAAAGGGGCTGGGGATGTAGCTCAGTGGCACAGTGCCTGTCTGCCAAGGCCCTGAATTTAATTCCTGGTAACAAAAAAAAAGAGAGAAAAAAAAAAGAAAGGAGGAAAGGAATGTAAGTGGTAGAGTGGGATTAGATCTCAGTCCTTTTTTCTTTTTTTGGTGGAACTGGATACTGAACACAGGCCCTTTGCCCTGAGCTACAACCCCAGCCCCTTTTTATATTTTATTTTGAGACAGGGTCTCACTAAATTGCTAAATTATCCAGGCTGGGCTTGAACTTGCAATCCTCCAGCCTCAGCTTCCCTGAGTTTTGGGATTTCAGGCACTGGGCCCTGGTCCACCCTGATTTTATAGCCAGAATATTTAACTATTATGTTCTGGATTTTTGTTTTATATTTCCCATTTTCTGACTGTGAAAGGCAAAGTGTTGATAAATATCTCAAGTCCTTCCACTACCAACGGATGCCTTTTCTTACAGAGCGCCACAGGCTGTTTATCGTAATGGAATATTGTGATGGCGGGGACCTCATGAGAAGGATCCACAGGCAACGAGGAGTGCTGTTTGGTGAAGATCAGGTAAAAACATTTAATTTGCTTTTTAATTTGTGTGTGTGCAGGTTATTACATTTGGAATGTCATAAGTAGTAGACCACTTTTATATGAAGCATAGTTTTTCATAGAAAAATTCAAACCAAAATCTAGTGGGTTGATAGTCTTGGTAAACTTAGTCTAGAACATGTTTGTGGTTGAACTGAAATTGAGACTTTTCCCCTCCCCCTCCCTTCCTCTCTCCCTGCCCCCTCCTCTCTCCCAGCTTCTGTGTCCAAGGGACTGAACCCAGGGCCACACATATGCTAGACACTGAGCACTGAGCCACATACCCAACCCTTTTTATTTTGAGATGGGTCCTTGCTAAATTGGCCATGTAGGCCTCAAACTAGCGATCCTCCTGCCTCAACTTCCCGAATGGCTAGGATTACAGGGAAGTATCTCCAGGCCTCTAAAGTAAATCTTCATGCTAAAAAAGAATCCGAATATGTATGTTCTTTAGCTATTTTAGTGTAACATATTTAGAGCTACAGTTTTTTCTTTTACATTTTTTTTTTTTTAGTTCCAGGAATTGAACTCAGGACCTTGCGTTTGCTAGGGTGGTGCTGTGCCGCTGAGCTATATCCCCAGCCCTATTTTACCCTGTTATAAAACACCTTTTCACTTGGCCAAGGAGAAGAGCTGATTTTGTTAGCAATGCCTATTTAATTTCATTGGTTATTTTTGCTCTTATTTATGATGCTTGGGGTGGAACCCAGGGCCCTGGTGTGCTAGGCAAGCGGTGTGCCCCAGCCTGTCTCATCAGTGACGAATGACAGCCTCAGCCCCCATTTTTCCTTCACGCGAATACATTTTTCTTCTCTACTCCGACCCTCCTCGGGACCCTTGGGGAGCTGTGCCCGTGGAGGACACAGGTCTGTGTGCGTAGGCATCTAAGAGCGTGGTACCATTACCTCACACAGCACTCAGGAGTGGCTTCCCTAGCTTTCTTTGGACCATTTGTTTCTTTGTTTTATGATTTAAAAACATCATGCCCATATAATTTCCTCCTAGAGTTGAAGTTACACGTCTGTAACCGCAGCACTCCAGAGGGTGAGGCAGCAGGGTCTCTGTGAGTTCAAGGCCAGCTGGACTACATAATGGGGCCTTGCTGTCTCAAAAATCCGAACCAAAAAAAGTTGAATACTTGGAATGTGTGAGTGATAAAGAATCAGTATCTCTAACATCTGTAATATTAATCAAGCATTCTTCCTAAATTCATGTATTATATATTCAAATCCTTATTTACAGAAACTCTCCTTACTTTTTGCCTAGGTACTATTTTGCTGCATTTTATAAGAATGCTTTTCATGACAATTTTTTTTCCTTTTTTTTTTTGTTTTTTTTGAGACAGGGTCTTGCTTCACAGTTCAGACTGGCCTTGAACTCACTATGTAGCCCAGGCTGTTCTCAAACTCACAGTGATCCTCCTGCCTCAGCTACTGTGTGTGCAGGTTACAAACATGCACCACCATGGCTGGCTAATTTTTATTTTTTAATTATTAGTATTTGCAGTATATAGTGAGTACATTCATTATGGGGAGTTGGTACATGTACATAATATTAGGAAAAAATAGGAAAACACAAAGGCATGAGTTCACTGGTCAGGACAGTTTTATTCAGAACGGGGGCCATCCTGGCACTTGGAGCAGACCTGTCCCTCTCGCAGGCTGGAAGGTCTTCCACAGGGTCAGGAGCAGAGAGGGTCTGTGAAAGGGAGCAGCCAGCGTGGGACCTTGGAGGCGCAGAGTTCCGTGAGAGGAGCTGTGGCTGCCTGCCAGGGGCGAGGCTGGAGAGGGCCCCAGGCAGCGGCAGGTGCAGCCAGGAGCAGGGCTGAAGGGCGATGGGAGTTGTGGGTGTGGCCGTGGTTCCTGGGCCTCTGTAACCCACAGCTCTGAGTGCATCGTGAGCAGGTCTCCAACATGGCGGGCGGAAGGGGGTTTAAAATGGTCTCTAGTCAGCTAGGAGGGTGGGGGCCGGACTCCTTCACATACTTCTTAATTCTTTTTATTTCCCTTTCCCTCCCGTCTCTGCTCCCTCCCTCTACCTTGGTTTCTTTCCTACAATTTCTTTTGCTTTCAGGTTGTCTTAGTTACTTTTCTCACTGAGACAAAATACTCGACACCCACAAGATAAAAGAGGAAAGGTGTATTTCACCTCACAGTTTGTAGAGATTTAAGCCCAGAGTTGGCTGACTCCAAGGCAGGGTGGCATGGCAGAGGGGCATGGCAGAGGATAAACAGTCCATGGCATGGTAGAGCAGGCAGAAGGCAGCAAGCAGCAGCAGCAATCACAGCAGCATCAGCAACTGCCACCACCTAGCTTCTTTCTGTCCCTTATATTCTACCCAGTGTGTAATTGGTACTGCCCACACGCAGAGTGGGGCTTCCATTATCCACACCCTTAATCCTGGTATCACACGCTTAATCTACATTCACACACCCTAATGCAGCCACCTTCAAAACCCTATGAGTACATGAGACATTGGGGGAACATCTAGATATAAGCCTTAACACAGACTTTATTTCTGCATCGTTCTCCAAATTTACACAGTATAATTGGTGTACTAACATGACTGGTTGAATAATTATGAGGAAGAGACCCACGGGAACAAATATATGGTGCAATTTAAAAAATATAATATTTGAAGTACTAAAATCACACCTTTGTGTAACTTATTAATACTAATAGCTTTTATTGCATTTAAAATAGTAGATTTTACTGTTCTTCCTGTTATACTTTGAAGCCAGGGTCTTCACACTGAGCTACATTCTCAGCCCTTCTAAAAATCCATTTAATTTTGAGACAGGGGTCTCACTAAGTTGCTGAGTTGCCCAGGCTGGGGTGGAAGTTTTGATCCTCCTGACTCTTCCTCCTAAAATTATAACAATTTCTAACAACCTTAAAATTTTCCACTTCTCCCTGTCTAACACTCTTTCTGTCACCTTCTGTTTTATGCATAGAAAAATTCAGTGGCACCAGAGTCATTGGGGTATTAGGAATCATACACAAACACTGTACTTGCAGTTGATACCCAGTGTTAAATAATAAAAAGGAAGATCTTGAATGGCTTTTGTATCTCCCTTGCTTCTGTTTATTTTTTTCTGCATGTGGGATTCCCTTCTATATTAATGGTGCTTGGATTGCCCTTCTGCACCTCCAATTTTTTGGCTGAAAAGTGAAAATAATGTATGTATTGGCTTTGTTTTTCTAACCACACACAGTATATTATTTCCCTTTTTTATATGTTACCATGAAGACATTTTGATGACTACCACACAGTTGAATCCTTCTGTTCTGTGTTTTTCTCTGCAGATCCTGGGTTGGTTCGTACAAATTTCTCTTGGACTGAAATATATTCATGACAGGAAGATAGTACACAGGGACATAAAATCTCAGGTAACCACTCAGAGAGGCAGTGAAGACAATCATTCTTTTCTTGAAATATTTCCAATAACATAGCATTTTCTCCACTTTTAGAACATTTTTCTTAGCAAGAATGGAATGGTTGCAAAGCTTGGGGACTTTGGTGTAGCAAGAGTCCTGAATAAGTAAGAATTTTGAAACATTATTTTTCTTTTTATGCAAAACAGTATGTATTTTGAGGTACCACCAATGAAGAAACTATTACAAACTTGTTTATCTGAGCAACTGTAGGTAACTTTATATAAAAGTAGTGAATTATCTGGGTATGGTGCTATAGGCACCTCTCAAGCACTCTGGGAAGCCGAGACAGGAGGATCACAAATTCAAGCCCAGCCTGGACCCTG
>NW_004955431.1:5332100-5351743 GCF_000276665.1 Chinchilla lanigera | reverse complement strand
AAAAAAAAAAAAAAAAAAAAGATTCCCAGCATAAACTGCAGCATAATAAAATGATGGTGGTGGTTTTTGGTGTGATACAAGCTTATTAAGTATGAGATGTGACAGTTGTATGCATAAAGCTGGTGAGAACTTAGTGAAACAGGTGGGTTTCTGTGTGGTAGGGTGTGGCCCTGGTGCAACTGTTTTGGAAGACAATTTCATTTAATACGTATCAGGAGATGTTTAAATATCCTGTTTCTAGAAATTTATTTCAAGAGAATAATTTGAAATTTGAGATAGTTTAAATAATGATAATGTAATTATTTAATAAGACCTGGGAAATGATTAAATTTAAATTTAATAAAATGTGATATACCCATGTTCCTGAATATATTATTTTGTCAAAAACATTTAAGGTTTTGGAAACTTCTTTGTAACCTATTATGAAGTAGTTTTTTTGTTTTCTTTTTTAAGGAAGGGGTTTCGATATGTAGTTTAGGCTGACCTTAAACTCATGGTGATCCTCCTGCCTCAGCCTGGGATTACAGGTGTTCAACGCTATTCCTGGCATTTCACTATATTAAGAAAAGAAAATGAAATTCTGAATTATAAACACCCTATTATAAGCACACTATAATGATAGTTATGTGAAAAATATATGTAGACAATACTAAGCCATATATATACATATATATATGAATATTTAAGAGGAATTGTTTCGAGGTTTTAGACTTTTTTCATCATTTTTTTTTAGTATTGGAGATTTTTTTAGTATTGAGGCCTTGTGAATGTTAGGCAAGTGCTCTATCACTGACCCACATTCCCATCATAAGGATATGTATTTTCAAATATGTATTATATTTCATTTTCACTACAGGTAAATATATATTTTGATGTGTAGCTCTGTGGGGGTGGCTGGGCGTGATGGCACACACCTGTAATCCCAGCACTTGGGAGGCTGAGGCAGGAGGATTGCTGTTGAGAGTTCAAGGCCAACCTGGGCTAAAAGAAAAAAAAGAAAGAAAAGTGTATGGCTGAATTGTAAGTTTAAAAATCTATTACTCTATTATCTATATACAGTATTTTGCTTTCTTCTAAGATGTGCATCAGATTTTGTTATCTGTTTTTACATTTTCTTGATGTCCATGCCTTTGTTACTCTGGTAATAAACCATGATGCTTTATGATTTGACTTCATTTGCTAGTTCCATGGAGTTTGCGCGAACTCGTATTGGAACACCTTACTACCTGTCCCCAGAGATCTGTCAGAATCAGCCCTACAACAATAAAACGTGAGTCCTGGCTGTGGGTTTGAAAGTGTCAGTAAAAGCTTATAGGTGACACTGAATTAAGATTCCACAAGCTAAAGTTCTCATCTATTCTCGCTTTCTTCTGGTACTTTTGTAATTTCACTTTTTGCAGGTGTGAAATGGGGATCCCAGTGACTATCCCTGAAGCTTTTGGCCTTATGTTTGTTTTTTGAGATGGGCTTTTGCCACAAGTTCAAGGCCCGTGTGGCCTACATAGAGAGTTCAAGGCCAGCATGAACTATAAAGCAAGACCCTGTTTCAAAAAAAAAAAAAGGAAAAACCTACATATGTATATACTAAAATATCTACGTGTATTTTTCCTTTGGAGATACATATGTGACATCCCTGGCCCCAGTGAGTTTGGCCTCGAGCCATGCGGTGACATCGGTGGGTAGTTCTGGAAGGAGGGTCCGCAGTGCAGAGCAGGGTTCAGCCCTGCCAGATTGAGTCCCAGGGCAGCAGCATTGTCTTGTTTCCTTGTACTGCTTTTAAAGAATGGGAGTCAACATTCAAATGTGGGGAAGGCTGGCCATCGTGCATGGCTGTAATACCAACACTTAGGAGCCTGAGGCAGGAGGATCGCTGTGAATTCAAAGCCAGCCTGGGCTATGTAGTGAGATCCTGTCTCAAAAAAAACCCCACAACAAAACAAAAAAGGAAGAGAGAAAAGATTCCAAAACTTGTAGGTATGGTGCTTCTGAAAATGGGAAGATCAGTAATCAGCTGGGCATCTGTAGACTGGCAAATCATGCCCTGATTGTCATGGTTCTCACCACATCGCCCCACTTAGCCCCAAGTGGCTTCTTTACTTTCCAGAGACCTCGGGCATGTAGGTCACGAAGGTGGCCACAGAGGGCGCTCTGGAAACAGAAGTTTGGGGCCAAGGCATCCGCACCAAGCAAATGCTCCTGGTAGATGGCTACTGAGTTTCTCGAAACTGGAAAGCAGTTTAGATTTGTTTCCTGCAAATTTGTATTCACCTTATACTGTAGTCAAATCTTTAGAGTCAGTTTTTCTTTCTCTGACACACACATAAACAACACACACACAGAGTATGGTTCGCCAGTGGGGTATTTCCATCCGTCCATATGTTAGTTACTTTTCTCTCATTGCTGAGACAAAATAGCTGACACCCAAAATTAAAGGGGGAAAGGTTTATTTAGCTCACAGTGTGTGGAGGTTTCTGTCTGTAATCAGCTGGCTCCAAGGCAGAGGGGCACATGGCAGAGGGCAACAGCTCAAGGCAGCAAAAGACAGCAAAGCAACATGAGCAAAAGGAGAACAAGCCTCTTTTCCTCCCTTATATTGTAAGCAGGCTGCCCGCCCTGGTGTGGGTGTAGCGCTCACACCATCTCCATGCCCGCCTCTTGCACAGGCTCAGGATGTTTACAAAGTGAGGACCCTGGCCCCCTGCTGAATTGCTTAGTTAAACTTCTAAACTTCTCAAGTTGACACAATGAACAACATCCTGGAGCAGTAGGGGCATGACCTCTATGCCCTAGAAATGCTGAGTTACTTAGTTAAGCTTCTGGACTTCTCAAGTTGACACAATGTATCAACCATTACTATCTATCTGTCTGTCTGTCTGTCTATCTATCTATCTATCTATCTATCTATCTATCTATCATCTATCATCTTTATGTTACCGGCCAGTGCTTGCCATGCCTGAATCTTTCCCAGCTCTCTGGTATTTCTGGGTTCTTTCTCCCACCTGCAAGAGTAGCCTACACAATGCTCAGGTGAGTATATTTACAATTGGCAATTTGGCCAAGAGAGAAGAGCAGTGCTTCCCCCCCCCCCACGTCCCCGGCTCATGTACAGAAAGCACTCTACCCAGTAGAAAGAACAGAAAGCCAGAGCATACCCACACAGGTTTAATCAAGCTTTGGCCCACAGGAGTGGAAGTATCGAATCCTCCTTGGCCTCACGCCTAGTGTGTGTGTGTGTGTGGGGGGGGCAATCGGCAATTTACACTCTCAGCATGAAGAAGGTTGGAGAAATAAAATAGGCTACTTTTTAAAATCTACTTTAACCTCTTATAAATCTATTTCTTTCAATATTTATTTATAAACAAGACAGAATACAAAAAAATTTTATGGGCCTAAGACATAAAAGCTTCAGAGAGCCTCTCTCCCTCCCGCGCCCCCTCTCCGGGAATTAACCCAGGGCCTCTCTCTTGCTAAGCCCGCCCTCTACCACTCAGTGACACCTCGGTCCATTCTACATCTCTTCAATGAATCTTTGTTTTGGCCCTTTGAAGATCTCCTCCATAGCTCACATTTTCTTTTGTCTTTTGCTTTTTGTTCTGTAAAGTAACTTCTTAAACCAATCATACATCGATGTCTACTAATGGGACTGGGGGTATAGCTTAGTAACAGAGTGCTTGCCTAGAACTCTTGAGGTTGTCAGTCCAGTCACCAACACACACACACACACACACACACACACACACACACACACTAAGTCTGTAAAGAGTGAATCTCATTGCAAGTACTTTTTCACATATTTATTGAGAGCCAGATACTACATTCATCACTTAATATGACTTTGGTTTTTCCAAGAACCTTAAGTAGGTAGGATATACCTTTCATTTGTGTTTTGTTTTTTTTTTTGAGACAGGGTCTTGCTATGCAGCCTAGGCTGGCCTTGAACTCACAGCAATCCTCCTGCCTCAGCCTCCCAAGTGCTGGGATTACAGGCATGTGCCCCCATGCCAGGCTAGAAAATACTTTTTGAAATCAACCGTATTTTACCTTCTGATTCCAGCCTCCCTCCTTCAAACTGCCAAAAATTTCATCACCCACACATTTTTGTTAGGCACATGTGGGTGAATTAAATGGTGAGCCATGAGATTGTAGCAAAGTTTGTGTATCTTGTGTCTGCTACTGGTAAGTTCCTGACAAACTACAAGTGTTTTTTATTTTACCTCTTAGAAGTGATGATGTATGTGAAAGCACCTGTAAGAACTGATTAACCTATGCACAATAAAGCTACGCATATGCAAGGTTCTATAAAGGCAAGAATTACAGGTGTCTCCTTGCCATGTGAATTCTTATGTTCCCTAGGGATATTTGGTCTCTTGGCTGTGTTTTATATGAACTCTGCACACTAAAGCATCCTGTAAGTATGTTCAATGTGAAATTAATCTTGAATTAATTATTTATTTACTTTTGTTTCTTTTTTTTGAGACAGGGTTCTGATATGTAGCACAGTCTAACCTTGAACTCACTATTTAGCCAAGGCTGGTCAAAATCTCATGGTGATCCTCCCGCCTCAGCCTCCTGAGTGCTGGGATTATAGACATACACCACCACACCTGGCATCTTGAATTATTTACATCATATAAGTGAAACCAACTTCTGGAAGGAAAACATTAACGTTTGGCTCTATTAGGTTGTTTAAAATTATATGGTAGCCAGGTGTGCATGGAAAACTAGTTTTGGATACCGTGGCCTCTTTTTGAGTAACTGCCTACATAGCCGCTTAGGAAAGATTTGTAGAGAGCAGCGCGGTTGGGCGGATCCTGGTGCGTGGAAACATTATTTTGCTTCTTGGAATATGTACTGCTTTAACACCAGTATTTAGCTTTTCCCTGACGCGTTCAGTTTGAGGGCAAGAACCTGCAGCAGCTGGCTCTGATGATCTGCCAGGCGCGCGTCGCCCCGCTGCCGCCCAGGTTTTCCCGCGACCTCCGGAGCTTGGTCCCGCAGCTCTTTCGGGTGTCGCCCCGGGACCGCCCTTCCGTCAGTTCCATCCTGAAGAGGCCCTTCCTGGAGAAGCTGATTGCCAAGTACTCGGCGCCCGAGGTGACTGGGGGGATCCCGGTTTTGCTTTGCAGAGCCGTGGGTCTCCCGGTCCTTGACTCCCGGTTGCTTTCAGGCGCTCGGGGAGGAGCCCGCAGCCCGGCCCGAGAGCACTGCAGACGCGGGAGGAAGGAAGGCGCTCAGCACCTGTGTGTGGCTCCGAACTATCGACAGCTGGGTCTCCTACTCTCTCGGGGCGAGGCTCTCTTCAACTTGTTTTCTTTTGTTTTTTGGGTTTTTTTCTTTTTGTCGTTTTGAGACAGGGTCTCACTATGCAGTTCAGGCTGGCCTTGAGCTCACTTTGTAGCCCAGACTGGTCTTGAACTTGCCACTATCCTCCTGCCTCAGCCTCCCAAGTGCTGGGATTACAGGTGTGCGCCACCATGCCCAGCTGCAACTTGGTTTTGATGTCTGCACGCACTGACATTAAAAAGGCGTTTATTACCAGCGCCTCACATGGTCAAACGGCTCCCAGTGTGAGCGGGGAAATCTCACTGACTACACTGAACAAGGACAGTTAGAAAATATGAGCCATAAAGCAGGAGTGAAATCGCTGGTCACGGGGACTAGTGGGTGTCCGTAGCTCAGGCGCTACCCAGAGGCTTCAGTTCCTTTCCTTTCCTGCAGTCAGGAAAACTTCAGGAAGCACAGCATAAGAAGAGGGTGAACCTGGACCTCCGCGTGGTGAAGGGGCGGGGTGGAAGGGGCTCACAGACAAACACGGGAGAAAACAAGCATATTTTCAGAAATAGAGAGGATGGACTAGTGATGAAGAATTCTCTTGCATATGCGGGGTACTCTGGCTCACACCTGTAATCCCAGCACTCCGAGCGTGAGAGAGCATTCTCTTGCAAAGGCCCATTGCAGCTGAAGGTAGAATCTTGGAAAACAGTATGAGAGCCCAGGAATGGAAACAGACGATATTTTACGGCAGCAGTAAGTGGAGAGAACAACTTTAGTCCTGGTGTCAAGAATCAGATAGAATATAGGAGCTGCGCCGGCGCACACTGTGATCCCAGAACTCATGGCTGAGGTAGGAGGATCTCCAGTTCCAGGCCAGCCTGAGCCCGAGTTCACAGCCACCCGGGATTACCTTGTCTCAAAAGCAAAACAAAGCAAAGCAAAAACAGAGTCAGATGAGGTGATGAAATGCTGAATGTGTGCGTGTCGGCGTGGGGGGCATGTTAAGGAGGAGGTTGTGAACGTTAGAGCAGTAGGATTGAGCTATACCCAGGTGTCTGAGTTTGTAGAATCGGAAGGCCTAGACTTTCTCCAAGGAATCTGTGATAGGGAGATGTCATCTTTGGGATAGAGAAACGAAAACCAAGGAAAGTTAAAGACAAAATGAGGAAGCCTCTTAGTCATACTGAATTTGATTTAAGCACAGTGGCCCATCCATGTAGTCCCAGCTACTTGGGAGACTGAAGCAGGATGATCCTAAGTTTGTGTACTTCAGAGAGACCCTGCCTCAAAACAAAAATAAAAAGGGCTGGGATGTAGCTCAGTGGTAGAACACTTGTGCACTCAAGTTCCTCGGTTCAACCCCTAGCACTACAAATAATGACGATAGTAAAATTCAATTTGACACTTGTTACATATCAGTCTAGATTGAGAATATTTAGAAAGTAGATAAATTGAGGATAAAATTGCACTGTCCCTGTTCCCTCCTTCTCTCTCTCTCTCTTTCTCTCTCCCCCTCTCTGTCTCTCTCTCTTTCCTTGCTTTGAAACAAGAGCTCACTCTAGTCTAGGCTGGGCTGGAATTTGCTGTTTGCCCAGATTGACTTCAGACTCTAGACCCTCCTGACTCTGCCTCCACCCCCTGGAAACTGACATGTACAGCCATGCCCAATAGCACTGTCCACATTTAAATACAGGAGAGGTAGGAGAGCAAGAACAAATTTTGATAGCAGCAAAGACAGACGTGGAAGAGTCACGCATACATTTCCGGCACTAACGCAGGAACGGCGGTGACAGGCAAGGCCTGGTAACCCTGGCTGTCATGACTGCATTTCACTACTTCTACAATGGTCCCATGTGCAGTGTTTCTGTAAATATTAACATCAGTTCTTCCTTTTTAATAAAGTGTAGTCTTACATATTGCTAGAAATATATAAAGGAACCCTGGAAAATGACTTTCTGCATTCACAGAAAATCATATTAATATTCTTAGTACTTCCTCTCACTATGTGTGCAGGATTTCTGGCTAAAGTAAACTTAGTGTGTTATAAAATGCAGCTTATGTTTGTACTCTTGAAAGCATCCACACTAAAGGGGTAGGATTTTTAAAATCATTTTTGTTTTATTTTGGTTAAATAAGATTCTGAAGTACAGAAAGTGAGATTTCAGGGGAAGTGTCCAAGAGCAAGGATACCAGTGCCGGTTACAAGAAAGGACAAGTCACATAGGAACAAACAGAGACCACCGGCCGGAGTCCAGGAACCCGTACCTGTAAGTCACGTGAACCCCTTACCTGGTTCTTCTTCTTCTTTTTTTTTTTTTTTGGTACTGGGAATTGAACTCAGGACCTTGGGCTTGCCAGGCAGGTGCTGTGCCGCTGAGCTACATCCCTGGCCTTCTTACCTGGTTCTTCAGCTGTGGGCTCCTGAGAAGACTGTGGGTGTACCGTGGTGCTAATGAATTTGGAGCCCACTGGCCTTGTATTTCTAGTCATTCTATAGTGAGCATTAAAGTGTGTTTATTTGGTACTTCATTCTCATTTTAGGAATAACAAATGCTACCAGGTGTGGTGGTGCACTTCTCTAATCCCAGCACTTGGGAGGCTGAGGCAGGAGGATCACCCCAAGATTGAGGCCAGCCTGGGCCACATAGTGAGTTCAAGACCAGCCTGAACTATGTGGTGAATCCCTGTCTCAAAAGAAAAAATAAAAAAATCAGAATGCTATATTTTCTGACAATCATATATTAGTTTCTTTTTAGAACTGAAAGTTACAAAATCTTATATAAAAAAGGCTTTTCATATGAGACAAGTTCCATTAAATAGTGCAGTTCATACTCTATGTTCTAATGTTATATGTAATTGATGAGTTTGTGTATTTTGTTTTGTTTTTCTTTTGATGCAATCTCATTATGTAGGCCAGGCTGGCCTCAAACAAACTCACCGTCCTGCTTCAGAATTGTCAATGTGAGAAGTTTTTATTGTATAGTAATTGATCTTTCGCTAGGTTGTTCATTTGTTTTGTTTTGTCCAACATAGGATTGAAATCAGGGTGTGCTGAGCTATGTTCCCAGCGCTTTGTGTTTTTGATTTTGAGTCAGGGTCTTGCTAAGTTGCCCAGGCTAGGCTTGATTTGTGATCCTCCTGCCTCAGCCTCCAAAGTAGTTGGGATTACAAGTGTGCACCATCATGCCTGACCACCTAGGTTTTCTTTCTTCATAGTTATTTGAATCTACTTTAACAGAGTCTTGGATCTTTTAGGTCAAGTTAATGAAATGCTTCTGGTATATAAATGATAAAATGGCCATTGCTTTTTTCTTTTTTGAGCTGCTGGGGGTCAAACTCGGGACCTGTTTCACGCTTGGCAAGCACTGTACCCCTGAGCTATATCCCAGCTCCCCAAAACTTGTATTTTTAAAGAAAGCTCACGGCAGTGCTGGTGAACCTACGGCACGTGTGCCACAGTGGGCTGTTAGCTATTGACTGAACGCTCTAAAAGGTTCGCCATCGCTGGTGTAGAAGAACATTTTGGAAGCACATGTATTGAACGTTTATTCATTATATAGACATCTAAAATGTGTTGGTACATAAACACATTGTTGAAATTATTGGTTAAATTATTGCCCTTTTTTTAGAAAAAAAAAGTAGGAAGAAACAAAGGTACAAGCTCACTGGTCAGGACAGGTTTATTCAGAACGGGGGCCGCCCTGGCACTTGGAGCAGACCTGTCCCTCTCACAGGCTGGAAGGTCTTCCACAGGGTCAGGAGCAGAGAGGGTCTGTGAAAGGGAGCAGCCAGCGTGGGACCTTGGAGGCACGGAGTTCCATGAGAGGAGCTGTGGCTGCCTGCCAGGGGCGAGGCTGGAGAGGGCCCAGGCAGCGGCGGGTGCAGCCAGGAGCAGGGCTGAAGGGCGATGGGAGTTGTGGGTGCAGCCGTGGTTCCTGGGCCTCCTTAACCCACAGCTCTGAGTGCATTGTGAGCAGGTGTCCAACATGGTGGGCGGAAGGGGCTTAAAGTGGTCTCTGGTCAGCTAGGAGGGTGGGGCCGGACTCCTTCACCTTTCCTTTGATATAAGGTGTATTACTTTATTAGACAAATTTTTAAAGTATGTTGTGATACAAAGGACTCTGTATCAGACCTGTGGGAGAGAAAACATCTAAAAGATTCAAGGATGGATTAAATTAGAAGGATTGTCCCGCTGACATCTTTTCTGTTCATTTGAGCAGCTGCTGATGCAGGGAAATTAATGGGTCCGCAGAGGAACCGCCGTGGATGTTCCCATTACTGAGGGAGATTTTAGAGGAAGTCTTGAAGAAGCTGTTCATCCCCTTCCCATGCTTTTCTCTATTTCCAGCCACTTTCCACAAGTAATCACAAAAAACCCCCCAAAACCAAGCAGTCACACTATTTTCTCCTGGGTTCTACACTGGTGAAAATAAAACCAAGAAAACTACTGCTCTAAAAATTTAAAAATAAAACTTATGCTTATGTACCATTTTTGTAGGCTGAAGATGATCAAGTATCCACAACCGTACATGGTTTAATCTAAAATGTCTATGAGACAAGAACAGAGCGTGGTGTGTTCCTGCTTTGTAGTGAGGACGTTTCAGTTTTAACCATTTGGTTCATACTCCCGCCTTAGGCCTTCCCAGCAGTTTGATCTTTTTTTTTCCTCTTTTATTAACAGCTGTTAAGTAGGCAGAGGTGTTAGATTTCATGTAAATTTTTTTTCGTACCAGGAATCGAACTCAGGACCTGGTGCTTGCCAGGCAGGCACTGAGCTATATCCCTTCATGTGAAATTGAGGACATCTTGCTCTTTAGCAAGGGTCTTGATTAATTTTCTTGTCTTAATCTGGTCTGATTCTTCTCTTCTAGTTTTTTGACCTCTGCCCTGGTTTATGATAAGATAAACTTTGCTTTCTGCTTCTCTCGTTCTGTTCTGGTTAGAAAGGACAGGAGGAGTATTTGGGGTGGTGACGTGCATGTCCCAGCTGGTAGACGCCCTGCCTGGTGTTTTCTAGGGAAGAATAACTCTCAGGGAGGCAGCAGCTTATTTTCTTTAAGCTATTACACCATTTTGCATTTACTCAGTTTATCAGAAACCACTAGTGTTGCAAACCCACAAATCTGTGAATCGCATATCAGGATTATTTTCCCATAAAGTACAATAAGGTATCAGTAAGCTTATGAAAAATAGAAAACAATGCTTATCAGTCTAGTTTCAGAACTTGGCTAGACATACTAGCTGGCGAAGTATTTTTCACTTGCTAGCCTTCTAGTGGAGGTGACTCAGAGCCACACACTGGCAGAATTGTAAACTACTATGCTACAAGTACTTAGACCTCTGAGGTCTTTTTCAACTCTAGGATTTGATGACTCTAAGATTATTTTACTCTGAAAACATGTCTAGAGTAAGAACAACAAATATACACCTTCCCTGCCTTGTCTTACGTATGGTTACTTCAATTTGTCAATTATAGATTTGTATTAAGTATTTTACATACAGCTTTACTCTTGGTTTTAATCTCTCAGATAAAAATGATAGAAAGCCCCACACTTGCTGCAGTTTGCGGACACTATGATGTTTATTATGCTGAACTTGACATTTTGAGGAAGCGCGCCCAGGAGGCTGGTTCTCACTGTGCTCCTCAGAGAGATTCTGGAGTTGAGGAGAGTTACAGGGAGGAAGAAAGTCATGCTCCATCGCCTGCTCAATGGTAATGTGGTAGTCTGACCTAAGCTTTGGTCCTCTGAAAATATCTTCCCATACCAGCATTCTGTCTGTCCGTTTAGAGACAGGGTCTTACTGTGCTGCCTGGGCCACCTTGAATTTCTGGGTGCAAATGATCCTCCTGCCTCATTTGTCACATTTTTTTCTGAAATCCTTCCAGATTCTCCCAAAACAAATAATCCAAAAAGAACTACTAAAATCTACACTTTAAATACTTAAATTACCGGGGATGGGGGCACATGCCTGTAATCCCAGCACTCAGGAGGCTGAGGCAGGAGGATCACTGTGAGTTTGAGGCCAGCCTGGGCTATGCAGTGACTCCAAGGCAAGCCTGGAAGACACAGCAAGACCCTGTCTCAGAAACAAAAACAAAACCCTTAAATCATTGCTTATTTTCTTATTCATGGTTCCACTTAAACATAGGCAAGAGTCATACTCTTGAATGTTTCATATTATTTTCCTTTCCTAGAGAATTCCATTATCTGGGAGATGATTAAAATAGTTGTGTTTATTTAATTTTTCAAAGAAGCTACTAGTAAGACTCATGAATAATCAAATTATTAAAATGAAATATCATTTGAGCATTTTGAAAAGTGAAATAGATTTCATTCAGTACTTATATTCTAAAGATTTCAAAATATGCATGTGTTTGAAAGAAAATAATAAACTTAAATTGCTTTTATAGATTTTGTAAAGTGTACTCTGTAACAAATTTCTGCAGATCTACAATATTTTCAATGTTTTTTTTCCCCCTGACTTAAGTATTCCTGTGTCCAGAATAGCTGACACCATCAGGCCTATGTCTGAGAGGTGTGTTTGGTTTTGGGGGTTCCGGGGAACAATCCCGGGCCTCACACATGCTAGGCAGATGTGCTACCCCTGATCCATACCTTCAGCCTGATTGTTGTTTATTTAAACAGTGCTTTGTCATCACTTTATTGTTGTTGTTGAAGGGTGGGAATTCACTAACTTTGTTGTCTATGGTTATTGGTTGGTTGATTGATTGATAGTAGGGTTAGAACCCAGGGCCTTATATATGCTGGACAATCAAAATTTTGGATGAACTGTAAAAAATACAAGAGACTATGTGATGGCAATAGCATCAGTACTTAATAAAAATTAGATAAGGGTGGTAAAAGAATAATTTTTTCAGAAATCCATGATGGGAAATGTAGACGGTTTATTTTTAAAGATAGTGGCCACTGGTAGGTAGGGTTTTATCCGTCCTCATGACACGCTTTTAAATGACCCTCAGGATCATCAAAATTATGTGTCCCATTAGCTCAAGTTGCAATACACATTTTACATTGACCTGAAAGCAGCCACACAACTTGTTCAGCCACCGGGAAAACATCTTCCACTCTGTACAGATAAGGGAGCTGTCAAAGTAGCAATTATTTCGGTTATATATGGTTTTATCTCCCAAGCGGCTACATGACATCCTTTTTCCCCCAATATGTCGCTGCCCATAACATCCCATCCTACTGGATCCAAAGAAGCCTCTGATGACCGAGTTCCCCCGTCATTGTTCTGCCCCGCCCCAGTTCTCTCCCCCTAGAGCTCCAATTCCAAGCCATGGGATGAGGAACAGGACTTTGTACAGGTTTGGCCAGCCGCCTTGGAAGCCCTGATTCCTTCCACTGTGAAGTGGTGCTGTGTCCACTTTACAGATTAGGAAACAAGAGCCAGAGACTTTAAGTAAGTGAGTGGCTGGCTCCAAGGCAACATGGCAGAGGGACACAGCAGAGGACAAACAGCCCATGGCCTGGCGGGCAGGAAGCAGGACAGGTTGAGCCAGTGGAGGGATCCATACCGTTCCAGGC
The DNA here is from genome assembly GCF_000276665.1 of Chinchilla lanigera. NCBI lineage: Eukaryota > Metazoa > Chordata > Mammalia > Rodentia > Chinchillidae > Chinchilla > Chinchilla lanigera. The sequence goes on along the minus strand of NW_004955431.1, from coordinate 5,338,919 downwards.
AGCGCCCGGCGAGCCACCTCTTCCCACCAGGCTTCACCTCCCAACACCACACCCAGCTCTGAACCCTTCAGTGGACCACCGCAGTGCCGAGCGTCACACACCCACAGTGCAGGCACCTCCCAGAAGCCTGCGCTATGAGCGCAGGAGGCTTTGGGGCGACATCTAGATCTAAAACATAGCATTTGCACTCAGACTGATGTTCTTATTCCCTAAGGCCTGCAGAGTACCTTCAGAGGAAATTTGAAGCTCAACAATATAAGTTGAAAGTGGAAAAGCAATTGGTAAGTAAAGTACCAAATATGGGAGTCTTCAAGAATTTCCTGGTGGTTTTCTCTGGTCACAGATACTCATGGATCCTTAAGTCAAAGTTCATTCAACAAAGGTGAAGACGAGCCATCTACTCGTCCTCAGTTTTTTAAGCTTAAGAAGAATAATGGGGATAGGCTTGAATCAGAGCAAGAGAAGCCTGGTTTCATCCCTGTCTCTGTCACTTGGTTTGTGACCATGGACAGTGGATGAACCTTTCTGAGCCTGAGTTTCCTTTTCTATAAAGGATAATTTTGGAGTAGATGAGCTTTCAGATCCCTTCTGTGCTACAGCGCTTTGATTCTGTTTATTTTTAACAGAATCTTCTACACATTTTTTTAAAAAGTGTCTAGAACCAGGTGTGCTGGTGCATGCCTGTAATCTCAGCACTCCGGAAGCTGAGGCAGGAGGATCGCTGGGAGTTTGAGGCCAGCCTAGGCTACAAAGTGAGTTCGGCCTGAACTGCATAGTGAAACCCTGTCTCAAAAAGACAATCAATCAATCAGTTTCAAAAAAGTTTTAAATGTCTATTGTACCTTACTACTTGAATTGAAAGTTAATCTTTATCTTTAGGTGTTGTATCAGAAGTCTGGGGCTGAGACAGGATGCTCCACATCCCATTTGTATCCCTCTTACTTTGACCTGATCACAAGCTGTTGTTCTGTTCTCCTACTAAATCTCACACTCCGGGATTGCCAAACCGTTACAGAGCTTTCGGTTCACAATTATAATCTCCCAATTCAGAATATCAATCTAGGGGTCTCAAGTGATACCATAAAATAACAGCTGCTGAGAATAAGCAACACTGGGATTGAATTTTAAAATTTTATTTAATACTTAATGCTTACGAAAATTCTACTTACCATAAAAGCTCCCAACTACTAGATTTGTTGATGATATAATTTTTGCCTGCTGAAAAAAGTCACGGTCAAATCCAAAGACATTTTGAAAATGCAGACATGCTTTAGAAATGATCTCATTCAATTCCTAGGGTCTTCGTCCGTGTTCTGCTGAGCCAAGTCACACCCACTGCGCAGGGCTGAGAAGTCACAGAGAAGAGCCTGGCATCCGGGAGCTTCAGCGGAGGAGAAGGGAGGTGAAGACCCAGGTCGGAAACGGCGTGGCTTGGGGCTGCCTGTGGCTGTGTTGCCATCCTCCGCTTCTGTCTTCACAGGATGCCTGGGAGGGGCTGTTGCTTTTCACTTTGCACAGGCGGCGCCTGCCGGGTGTTTCGGGGGACACAGAGTTGGGTACTTCACTTCTCAGAGAGTGCAACATTGCTTTGTCCATGACGCTTTTTTCCTTGGATTAATACAGGAGCTGTCCATCATTAACTTATTTGGGATTTTTATTAGTTCCCCAGGGCTGCTGTAACCAAGTGCTACCAACTGGGAGGCTTAAAACAAGAGAAATGTATCGGCCCCCAGCTCTGCAGGCCGGATGTCCCGAGTGTGGGCATCACACGCCGGCCCTGAAACCCACAGGGGCTTCCTGCTTTGCCGGCTCCTGGCCTCCGAGGATTTGCTGCAGTCCTTGGCCCTCCTTGGCTGGCAGCTGCGCGACTGTAGTCTCTGCCTTTGTCACACGGCGTCCTCCCCTATGCCTCTATCTTTACATGGCCGTCTTCTTAGAAGAGCACCGTCATGTTGGACTGGGACCACTGTATACCAGCATGAGCGCATTTTAACCAGTCCCATCTGCAGTGCCCCTGTGCCCAAGTGGGGCACGTTCTGAGGCACAGAGGAGAGAGGAGGACTTCAGCATACACCAGAACTGTCCCTAAGAGGGGCATGTAAGGAAACGTGCCTTGGTACCACACTGGGGTTATATGTGAGCCTGACACCTGTACCCGCCAGGGCGCCCCTCAGAATATGTGAAGTGTCATGAGCAAGCACATGGTCATCTTTAAGAGCTGCAGGTTTTCTGATGCTTGTTTTATATTGCACATTAGAGAAATTACAGGCTATAGAGAGATTATTGCTGTTAAGTTGTTTGCACACATTTAAAGTTTTGGATTGGGTTTGCTTTTCAGGAATATTGGAAGCAGCTAGAGGAAATACGCCAGCGATACCACAGTGACATGAAGGCGATCAGGAGCAAGGTGTGGAGAGAGCTGGAGGTAATTCACTCTTCTAGCGGGGACATGGTCCTGTCAGCTTAGAGATGGTGACACGAGCAGGTGTGGCAGGAATGACCATGCATAGGGGCTGTAGCTTGAGTGCAGGCGGCTGGTAGCATGTGCTCAGCGTGTCTCTGGGTGCCATCCCCAGCGCCCCCTGCCCCCAACAAAGAAAGTCATGATCTTATGGAAAAAGTATGGCTTTATCATTGAAATAAACATGCAGACTTCTTTTGCAATAGGAAAGTTACTAGACCACATAAAAGCTTAACTTTGTTATGGTTTTCTGGAGATTAGGCAAGATGATGAGGGTATGTGACAATCTCAGAAATGGGGTGTGTGTGTGTGTGTGTATGCATATGTGTGGGTGTGTGCATGTATGCATGCTACTGGAGATTAAGCTGCAGCCCTTTTTTAAAATTCTGAAGCAGTGTCCTGCTAAATTGCTAATTCCCCGGGCTGGGCTTGTGTTTGCAATCCCCCATCTCAGTCTCCCAGAGTGCTGGGATTGCAGGTGTGTGCCCCCACTCAGCTAAGAACGGATATTATTAAAAACACTTGTTGATTGTCTTCTTCATGCTCAGTAAGTATTAGCTGAGCAGTTACTTTAACACAGAACTGGCTTGGATACAGAAAGTCCAAACCGAGTCTATGCTTATGCCTGTAAGTGTGGGGAAATAACAGAGCTATTGAGTCCAACTGTGGGCGGGGTAAGGGTCAAAAGTCTGTGCAGTCAGGTGCGGCATAACAGTGTTTACGTCAATGCCAGACCATGGATAGATGATGGTCCCTGAGAATACATCGCTTAGTGATGTCGTGGCCATCTCAGTTTGGCTAAGTGCACCCTACATGGTTGCCTAGCGGCTCATTTTTCAGGACATGAGACCAGATAAAATCTGAATGCAACGGAGATGATTCTTGAAAATCCAAAGAGGCAGCACATTGGGAATTCATCCTTTTGTCTCTTGGGAAGGTCTCTAGGATTGTGGCAGATGGCTGCTTCTTTGGTAAATGAAATAGCTAGCCTGTGTATGGAGCCTGCTCCTCCAATACTAGGAACACCTTTAGTGCCTGGAGGGTTCCCCCTCCCTCTCCTCCCCTCCCCCTTCCCCTCCTCCTGTCTCAGGCCTCGAGGCTGTGTGTGCATGGAGCACACCTGCCACCTTCTCCTCCTGCTCTGAGCACAGGCGGATGAGTTACTGTGACTTAAATGAACACATGGTAGGATTCAGGTGTACGTGCCAGGCCCTAAACTGGAGCATTCATGCATTCCATCTGTTTATCCCCCATGACAGAGGAGTACAGGGATGCACTCAAAATCACATAGATTCAAGGCCAACTAACAATTTAAATATCTGACCCTGAGACCTCTGCTCTTTCTAACAGATGTAGTTCTGTGCATACATAGAGAGAGAAGGCACAGGTCTGAAACAGTTACAGAACAAGACAGTGCAGGGCTGGAAGACCAAAGATGAGAGTGCTGAGGAGGATGAGGGTTGTGATGGGAGAGGGACAAGACTAATTTGGACATAGAAAAGTAGAATTTCTTTGTTTTAATTAATTATTGCTTTTTTGAGACAGGGTCTCTGTGTCATTCATGCTGGCCTTGAACTCACTATGTAGCCCTGGCTGGCGTCAAACTCACGGTGATCCTCCTGCTTCAGCCTCCTGAGGGCTGGGGTTACAGGCCTGTGCCATCACACCTGGCAAGAGTACAATTTAGAGAGGGCAAGCTAAGGGGGCATTCTGGAAGAAACATGCCGCGGCTCCAGCTGAGTGTGGATGTTCTAGGAGTGCCCCTAGCCAGCCCCGGGCAGCTTGGGGGATGCTTCTTCCAGAGCAGACATTGGTGGATGGTGGGAGCCCCCGCCATCACCAGCAGGTTGAGTCTAGGAAAGGTGGGCAGAAAACTTTTCTTGCTTTCTTTTTTGGGGGCTGTAGTGGGGGTTGAACCCAGAGCCTCATGTGTGGTAGGCCCGCGCTCGATAGCAGGCAGTTCTAGAAAGACTCTAAAAGAAACATTAGAGGAATACTGAGGCAGACATAGAGATAAGAAGTCATGAAGTGGCTATAGCGGTGTGCGTGTGCGTGTGCGTGTGCGTGTGTGTGTGTGTGTGTGTGTGAGTGGTATAGCACTTGCCTGCCATCATGTGCTGGGGCCTAAGATTGATTGATTGACTGAGAGAGAGAGAGAGATCACTGTGTCACCATTCCTCCCATTGTTCATGGTCAGCATTTCCTCTCCAGACCATCCGACCCTGGTGAGGCACAGAAAGTGGCCCTCAAAAGCCAGGAACAAGAGACGGGGGCAGCGGGTGGGGAGAAAGGAGGGACAAGAAAAACAGAATAGAAAGAAAAAAAATGGAAACAAAAGCTCTTGTAAATAAGGAGGGGAAGAGGGATGAAGGGAAGGCAGGGGGATGGGGAAAAAAAAGAAGGAGCAAGATATATCGTGTAAGGTACAAATTCCCTATGGTGAATGTTATCCTTATGTATATCTAAAGTGCACCAATAAGATAAAACAAAAACCAAAACAACCCGAAACAGGCGAGGAAGAACTAATCCTGTCGACTGCGCATACTGTGTGTTATAGGAGTGCTCCGAAATCAGCCACAAGACCTACCTGGTGAAGAAGAGTGCCCTGCCTGGTGACCGAGATGCTCCCGACGGGGACGCGCCCGTGCAGGTGGGCAAGGCAGCTGCCCACGGGCCGCGGTGCCCTGTTGAGAAGCATGTAGGCCTTTGAGTATCGATTTCTCCCATTTCTTCCTGCCGCTCCCCCATGTCACCCCCTAGGCAAGCACACATCTGTGCTCTGTCAGTAGGTTAGTTTGCGTTTTCCCTTCCTGGCAGTGTGTACGCACGGCGTCCCACCGTGCCTGTGCTCTCTCCTTTCTGTCCCTGGCAGTTTGAACCCCAGGCCTCACCCATGTGAGGCAAGTGCACTATCCCATCCATTTTTATTTTATTTTGACACTGGTTCTTGCCAAATTGCCCAGGCTGGCCTCTCAAATAGCTCCTGGCTGGTATATTCAACTCCTCAGGGAATTGCCCGATGGGTTTGCCAAGCGGCTGCCCTGCGGCGCATTCCCACCGGCACTGCAGGACAGCTGCTCTCTCAGGCAGCCCGCTCCTTTCTGGGGCAGTGTCCGCTGAACTGTAGCCGCCCTGGCATCCCCTCAACCCGGCTTTGTCGTCCTGACTCATGAGGTCCTCCAGGCTCTGTGCAGGTCCCCAGCCCTACACTGAGGCCCGCAGACTCTGAAACAGAGGCCGGGCCACTAACAGGATTCATTTGCCTCATTTCTAGGGGCCCCCATTTTTCTTTCTGGTTGTCTAACGAATTGAAGCCATTGCTTTTACAGTGGATGTGGCTGTATCAGGTCGGGAAGTAACTCTGGCCCCTGGCACTGTCGTTCTGGGAGCAGAAGTCTGCAGTGCCCGCTGCTTGTGAGGCCGGGAACGTCAGAGTTCCATTCTGGACGCTGGAGTCGGAGGGGCCTGAGAGATTACTTTCCTGCTTTGGGCCTTTGCTTGCTCCTCCCTGTGCAGGGAAAAGGCTTTTTCAGACCTCCCTCTGCTGAGGCCCCATATCTCCAAGTCAAATAGTTTTTCCTGTATTTCCCTCCTGCCATCCTTTATTTTCTTTATAATAATAATTCTTGCTTGAATTATATCACTAATTTGGTAACTTGCTTATTACCTGTCCTACTCTAGTGAAATTTAAATTCCGTGTCAGCAGGGGCTTTTTGGCCACGTTCACTGTGCTAACCCATAGTGCCACCCCAACCTGGCGAGACCCTGTCTCACAATTAAAAAAAATGGCTGGGCATGGTGGCATATGCCTGTAATCCCAGCACTCAAGAGGCTGAGGCAGGAGAGTCCCTTTGAGTTTGAGGCCAGCCTGAGCTGAGAGTGAGACCCTCTCTCAAAAAGACAAAAGAGAAGGAGGGGTTGGGGAGGTACTTCAGAGGTAGAGTATCTACCTACCATGGGCATGGCCCTGCATTCAACCCTGAGTAATGCAAAGAAAAACAAAAACAGGGTAGTGCTAAATAGGCAGGACATGTGAGTCTAAAACTCAGAAGAGAAGGAAGGTGAAGTCTGAAGATACACACTGAAGAGCCATTACATAAAAATGGCATTTATCACATTCTGGGAGGCTGAGGCAGGAAGTCTGCAAATTCAAGCCCAGTCTAGGCACTTAGTGCCTTAACAAGACTCTGTCTCAAGAGCAAACAAATAAAAAAAAGTTGAGGGGCAAAGTCGGGAGGCTGAGCTTGTAACTTATTGTGAAGGTCCTGGGCTCAGTACCTAGTATTTGGAAAACAAAAATTGCAAAATTACATTCCTGGGCTGGGGATATGATGCTGTGGTAGAGCACTTGCCTACCA
>NW_004955431.1:5322143-5331760 GCF_000276665.1 Chinchilla lanigera | reverse complement strand
CTTTTTTACCTTCCTTCCTTCTTTCTGCTTTTGGTTTTCTTGAGAGAAGGTCTCAATAAGTAGTTAAAGCTAATTTTGAACTCTCTATGGAGTTCAGAGTGGCATCAAACTCATGGTGATCCTCCTGCCTCAGCCTCCCGCGTGCTGGGATTACAGGTGTGTACCACCTTGCCTGACTTGAAAGGTTAGATTCTTGAGCTGGGATGGTTTGGATTGGACTGCACTGGAATGATGAGCTTTGCCATATTAGAGAATTTTTAACCACTGAAATGCCATGCATGAACATTTAAAGTTGATGAGTACTGTGCCTAAGTTTTTAGTGAATTGTTATTAACTTTCCTCTAAAAGCATGCTTTTATGCTAAAATCAATCACCAGACTCAATCTAGCAATCATATAAATATACAGTGTTCTAAATTCAGAGGTTTCAAAAATATAATTGCTCAAAATATATAATTGCTTGATATTAAGTGATAGAACTGTATTTTTCTCTAAACTCGCAGGACATTGAAAGAGACTTCAATAAAATTAGGCTCAAGACCATAAAGGAAAGTAAAAGTCCAGAAAACAGATGTAGAGCTAAGGTAATAAACATTTTTGTCTTTGTCTTCATGTCAGAAAGTGGGGTGGTTGGACTACACTTTGCAGTCTGGGATTCCTCATTGATTTTCCTCTCTATTGTTTTACAGAATAGCCAACAGTCCTATTTGTGATGTTAGACTAACAACCGTGCATCTATATGGTATCAAAATACATTTTAAGGCTCTTACTGATTTGCTAAACTAAGATGGTTTCCTTGCTTTCTTCTAGAGAGGGGAAACATTCGAAATTAATATAGATGAATGTATGCCTGATGGAAGCACTGCCCAAGAGGAAGAGGTATGTCATCAAGCGTGCATATCCGTTCGTAGGGAACAGAAAAGAGTGGATTTCAAGCTTCATGAAGTTGCTCTATGGACTGTAGGAAGAATTCTCATTTCTGTTTTTAGAAACTCTTTGGTATTCAAATGAGTCTTCCAAATACTTTTTTCTTTTTGTCTCCCCCGGGCCTTTTTTGTTTGTTTTTTGAGCTAGGGTCCCACTGTATAGCCCAGGCTGGCCTTAACTTGTGACTGTCCTCCTGCCTCAGCCTCTGAAGTACTTGAGTTACGGGTGTGTACCACCACCCTGCTTTATCTTCCTTTCAAAAAGAAATCCAGGTTATTTTCTAGGTGCATGACTCCATTTTATTTTTCTTTCATAAATAAATAATTTTCCTCATATTTACTTTTTATCATTGCCCAACTATGATGCACAATCAACAACTAATTTTCAGACCTTAAAATAATGAGCAGGTACCAGCCACCATGCACATTTACTTCAGCTCTTGCGGAGTTACTGAGAGCTCCTTGCATGTCTGCGGGTATGACCTCAGTTGCATACTTGGATTCTCTTTGCACGGTGATACATGCACGTGGGTGGTAAATCCAAATCTCATTGCTTGAGTTCAACATCTTTTATCTCATTTTTTATCAGTCCAGCTAACAAATGTAAAATGTAACTGTTCCTTTAGAGTCTTTTTTTTTTTTTGGTTTTTCTCCAGTACGTAAAATGTAACTGGATTCTGGTTTGTTTTTCTATTTTATCTTCTCTGAATTCACCTTTTCGATTTCTAAAAGTTAAGTGTGAATAATCATACTTGATACTTAATGTATTCTATATTCTCCCTCCCTCCCTGTCTGGAACTGAACCTTGTACATGACATGCTAGGCAAGTGATTTACCACTATGTAACAGCACTAGCCCTTCCACGTTCTTTATTAGTTTAAAACTTAATTGAAGCTGGGCATGATGGTGCACACCTGTAATCACAGTAGTCTGGGGGGCTGAGACAGGAGGATTCCAGCCTGGGCACTTTAGCAACTTTGTGCAACCCTTTCTCAGAGGTAAAAGTAAAAAAGGGTCTGGGGATGTAGCCCTGTGAAGGTCCTGGGTTCAGTTTCCAGTACCATACACACACACAAAAGATTAAAAACTTAAAAATCTCAGTGGTAAAGCATGTGTTTAGCAAGCGCAAAGCTCTGGGCTTAACTCCTACCACTGAACCTCCCCCAGCCAACCCAAAAGCTTTTAATGTCATAATTTCATAATTTTACAAGCATTTTGCTACTTAAAGACTTTGTTAGGCTGGGTGTGGTGGCACACACCTGTAATCCCTGCACTTTTGAGGCTAAAGCAGGAGGACTGTCTCAAGTTTGAGGCCAGCCTGGGCTACACAGTGAGTTCAAGGACAGCCTGAACTACATAGCAAGACTGTGTCTCCAAAAAAAAACCACAAAAAAAACCAAAAACGGTTTTGTTAGAGGGCTGGGGCAGAGCTCAGTGGTGTGGTAGTGTGCTTGTGTAGCATGCATGAGGCCCTGGGTTCTATCCCTAGAACTGATAAGAGCAGAAAATTATTTCATTAGAGTGGCTGTTTAGTGCTTCCCTCTGGTCATCCATTAGGCATCTGCATGCCCCAGTGCTGTGGGGCTTGAGATCAGGGCGAGCAGATCTCGGGAGTGCTACATCACAGGGCTTCTGTGACGTGAGGTGCTGAGGATGGCTTGCTGGAATGAAAGAAGGGACCTGAAAAACCTTTACCTGCCAGGGCATTCATTCTTTCTTATTCCGCCAACATTTTATTACTGATTATGGGGTTCTAGGAGCGAGATTATGGATCTAATCAAGAATACTGGAAAGCTGAATTGTGTGTCTGTAGTCCTAACTCTCAAGAGGCTGAGGCAGGAGGATTGCTTGAGCCCAGGAGTTCAACACTAGTCTGGGCAACATAATGAGAGTCCATCTCGAACACAAAAATGCCCCCCAAACTAGAATGCTGTTATACACTGAGTGCAGGACATGGAAGAGAGCATTTTGAGAATTCTGTAGGACGGTACTAAATATTGAAGGGCAGAAAGTTTGATAAAATTAAGTTAGCTGGGTGTGGTGGTACATTCCTATAATCCCAGCTCCTCAGGAGGCTGAGGCAGGAGGATCAGGAGTTTGAAGCCAGCCTGGGGAACGGATGGAGACCCTGTCTGAACTCCCCCCCACCACCCCAAATGTTGTCCTGTGACTAGTGCTGGTCGTGCTACTGACAAGGGGAAGAAATGAACACACTGCTGTCTATCTTCAACACTGCTCATCCAAAACAGCAGATCTGTTCAATAAACATATATCGAATACTTAGCATAGAGCATGTTAATTAGCATTACTGGAAACACACAAAAATGTTTTAATCCTCCCCCCAAGCATGGCTTGCTTCTCATGACATACTGTGCAACTGCTTTAGACAGCAGACATACTAAATGAAACCCTGACGTGTGAGGACGGCATGAAGCTTAAGGAGCACGAATGCCTCAAGGAGCGTGAGGACGACCTAGGGAAAGCCTCTGAAAAGCTGCCTGGCCCGCGAGCAGGTGCGTGTCCTTGGAGGCGGGCAGAAGGCAGCGTTTCACTCCCATCTCATCCGGCCCTGCGGCTCGGCTGCTCGCCGGAGCGCCACCCCTCGGCCGTCCTCCGCAGCCGCTGGAAAGCCTTGGACAGGTTCGGCTCCCCGCCCTGAGACCCGGTGACCCTGGTCCTGCTCAGCGCCATCACGGAGCGGCAGCTTGTGCTGAGCGGGCTCTGGACTCTTGGAGGCTGCGCGCGGGCTGCGGGGCAGAGGGAGCTGGAGTCCCCGCGGCGCTGCTGTGCGGCCCCGGGCACCCGCGGTTGCGCCCGCGCTCCGGTCTGAGCTTCCTCCGCGGGGTGCGGGAGAGCAGCTGTAGCGGCACGCTGGGCTAGGACGAGGGCAGAAGCCGCTCGCCCTCGCCCTGTGTTGTGCTTTCCTCTCGTGTTCCCCTTTGTTCTCTTCTTCATTCTCGACCTGGCTGCCACATTCATCTTACTATCCTGCTCGGAATATTTTTTAGGGGCAGATAACGCCTGTGGGGTGAAGTCCCCCGCACCTAAGGCTGCGGGCCCTGACCCTGCTGACCCGCCCTGCCCGCTTCCGGGTGAAGCGCCCCCTTCCCCTTCAGCAGCGGGGGTGCGCCCAGCCGGAGCGCCCGGCTTCCCTTAGAGCCTCGTGGGCCTTTGCACGCCTGGCTTGACTCGGTTTCCCCTTTCCAGAGCACCGTTTGCCTCATTTCCATCTGGAAGTACCTTAATCCAACAGGCATCTCATGGAGGGCCTCACAAACTATGCTCATGATAGGAAACCTGCGGGCGGAGGAAACGTGGTCGCTCCGAGCACCGCAGAGCGATGAGCGCAGGGAAGGCGGCACGCGCGTGCTAGGCCAGCCGCTGCGGCCCAGGCAGCGCCCCACTCCTCGCGGCTGGCACGCCGTGGGCCGGGCCTCGCCCGCGGCAGCGATGCCCTTCTGTCAAGGGTGCTGAGTGGTGTTTGTGACTGAGGGGGATCCGCTGGCTGCAGGGGGCCTAATCCAGGTGGGACAGACCAGTGCGGGAGCCAGGGCAGCGCGAGAAGGGATAGACAACAGGGAGGTGGACTGTGGAGACGGAAGGGGGTCTCGCGGTGGGGGCAGAGGAGAGAGCTGGGAGGAGGGCAGTAAAGATGATTAAGATGCGATGTGTACACTCCCCGATATAGATATAATCATTATATCTCGTTGGCATACAGCAGTAACAATTATTTTTAAAAAGATGAAGAGAAAGAGAACAGGTAATAATTGGGGGAATAAATAGCTATTCAGAATACATACAAAAAAATCACAGTATCAACATTAATGAAAGCTTTGGGAAAGCAAGTAATACGAGCTGTCATTTTCAATAGTTTATGTAGGGTAAATAATCAGTCATTATCGTATTATTTATAACAGTGAAAAATTGCTAGCAAAGAAAGCCAGCAAAAATTAATTTATAATATATTTACAAGAAAAAATACCATGTTTGCTTTAAAGTGATAGCATAGAAGAATATGTAATAACCCGTGTAACACGTGTAGCTGACTGGAAAAAGCAAGTAATGAAAAGTTATGTTGTGTAGGGCTCAATTTTTTTATTAAAAATGCAAAAATGATATGAAGGGAGAAATTTTTGATATTTCACTGGCCTTTGGGCAGTGAGATTATGAGTAATTTTTATTTTCTTCTACTTATCTGATCTTCAAATATCCTCTAGGGAAAACACAGCAATAAAGAAAAAGCTATTATAAGTGATTTTTTGAATTAAGAAAACAGAATAAATTGCATCCTGTGAAAACTGCCTGAAGTTAGAGCTCTCATATGTGCGCAGTGAATTTGGTTTTTTTTTTTTTTTTTTTTTTGTCTTTTTGAGATAAGGTCTCACTATGCAGTTCAAGCTGGCCTTGAGCTCACTTTGTAGCCCAGGCTGGTCTTGAACTTGCAGTGATCCTCCTGCCTCAGCCTCCTGAGTGCTGGGATTGCAGGCGTGCACCACCAGACCTGGCAAATTTGTTCATTCTTGACACTAGTATTTCCTTAGCACTTAAACTGACCAGTCAATCAGATGTTAATAATAAGAGGGAAGCAGTTCTAAACCCACTTGTAATTGCAGTCTTGTAACTTCCTGTTTCTGTTAAAAGGAGAGAGGCAGTTTCTGGGGTTTGCATACCAGCTGCTGGCCTGTTCGGTGCAGTGGGTCACGCTGTGGCTGCTGTTAAGCTAAGGACTTACTTCTTATGCACAGAGCTGTTCACTCGGGCCGCTGCAGCTGCGGAAAACAGGAGGCAGTGGGATGCCAGAGCACCTCGGACGCTGCTGCAGATGATGGCAGCCACTGACGTCACCTCCGCCTGCCCCACTAGGCCTGACGGTGAGCCTCTGACCAGCTGGAAGCTGGGGCCCCCAAACAGCTGTGCGGCCCATGCTCATCCCGTTGCAATTGTTCCCTTTACTCAGTATGATCCCTGTCGATTTTGTAGCAAACAAAATGAAAGTCACTGTTTTGGTTTCTCTTTCACCCCCAGAGAGACTTACATGTCAATTGTCCTAGACAGTTCACCACCCTGTCATGAGGAATTAGAGGAGGAGGAATCCGGGCTGCCACCTCCCGTGAAGTAACAGTAACGGAGCAGGTACAAGGAAGGGCAGTCGACTTGACTGACCCTCTAGTGCCGCCAGTAACTTCTTTGCAACTCTGTGGAAGGCCATTCTTCTCAGCACTAAAATGGCATTAAAATAACAGCCATCCTTACAAGACTTGCAGGTTCAACAGTACAGAGATACGTATAGAATTTCTTTGTAAGCCAAGGCACTAGTAAAATGTTTGGAGCATTTAGGGCCTAATGATATTTTCAACCTGAATTTCTGTGTTATATTTGAAGCTCTGACATGACATTGCCTTAGAAGAAGGTCAGGGCAACTGTGTTAGTTACTTTTCTCTCATTGTTGAGACAAAATATCTGACACCCAAGTTAAGTGAGGAAAGGTTTATTTAGCTCACACTTTGTAGAGGTTTCAGTCCGTAATCAGCTGGCTCCAAGGCAGAGTGGCACGTGGCTGAGGGGCAACCATTCCTGGTGGTGGAAGATGGCAAAAACAATGAGAGACCTTAACAATATCTTTCTGCCTCTTTTATACTCTGTCTGGGCTACTGGGATTAGGGCAGTGCCAAGCCAATCAGTGGACTGATTTAGAAATCACACACCCTAATCCCAGCATTGTACCATAAATCCATCACACACTCTAACCACCTCGGAAAAACCCTACCTATGACCACAGGAAGCTTTGAGAAGACATCCAAACACAAACTATAACAGCAGCCTCTGGGCATTATCTTTACAGATTGTAAAGGTTTTTATTACTTATTTCCTTTGTTTTTCTTGAATACATGGCAGAGGGGAGAGAGCTAAATTTTATATCTGTGCTATAAGTTGAAATATGTAAGTATAGTCAGCCCTCCATATTGTCAGATTCAACCAACCAGAGATGGAAAATATCTGAAAGAAAACTACACCTGTGTGGAACATCACACTCTTTGTTCTCATCACTATCCTTAGAACAGTGTAACAGCTATTACATAGCATGTGTGTTGTATGAGGTGTCACAAGCCATCCTGAGGTGATTTAAAGTATCTGAGAGGTTGTGCATAGGGTATATGAAAATTCTATGTCATTGCATATAAGGGACTTGAGCATCCACAGATGTTAGTATTCACAGTGTCCTGGGACCCATCTTCCCTGAATACTAAGAGATGAGTACACAGTGATACCTCCGATGTAGAATTTTCCACAGTTTGAACATTCCACTGCTCAAACAGCACAGTTTAAAAAAATTCTGCTCGGTGTTGGTAATTTTGTCGACAGTAAAATTGAAAATCCAACTTGAAAAACCTGTATGGGGCAAGAGAATCTCATCTCGCTGTGAACACAAAGGGGTGACTATTATGGTTTGGGTCTCAATGTCCCCCCAGAGCCTCATGCAGTCGTGGAGTGGGATTCTAGAGTTTATGATTGATTCTTGGTCCAATGCTGGGATTATAGGTGTGAGTGCTACACCCACAGTAGGGTGGGTAGCTTGCATACAGTATAAGGGAGGGAAAGAGGGTTGCTCTTCTTACTGCTGCTCCTTCCTTTTTGCTTTTGCTGCTTTTGCTGTTTTCCACTGGCATAAACTGTTGCCCTCTGCCATGTGCCACTCTGCCTTGGAGCCAGCTGAGTATGGACTAAAACCTCCACAAACTGTGAGCTAAATAAACCTTTCTGTCCTTAATTCTGGGTGTCAGGTTATTTTGTCTTAGCAATGAGAGAAAGTAACTAAGACAGTGACCCATCAGTCTAACCTCCATTTTCACCCAGACAACACATAGTGCTTGTGTTAGTGATAAAACATTTGTCACTGAGCTTTCTTTTTGTTCTTTGCTTGCTTAAAATATTGTAACCATGGCTCCAAAGAAAGTGATACTAGCAGTAAAGCCAAGAGGAAAATGATGAGAACCACAATAGAACTAAAGAAAGAAATCATTGCAAAATGTGTTAAGAGTCCTGGAAAAATGAATTTATAAGTATAAATTTGGGGCCTCAGAAACAATTATTTGGTTTTCCATTATTTCTTATGGGAAAAATATGTTCAGTTCTCAAACTTTTTGGTGTTCAGACACAAATTTGGAACAGCTTGAGTTTGATAACAAAGGTATTAACTGAAATTTGTAATTACAAAGTGTGCAAATTGACTTATAAAACAAGTACAATGTATTAGTCATTTTCCTGTCACTGCGACAAAATATCTAACACCCTCAACCTAAAGCAGGAGAGGTTGTTTGGCTCATGACTCAGGAGGTTCAGACCATGGTTCATTGGTTCCAAGGCAGAAATGGTGTGATGCAACCAGTACCCCTTGGTGCCCATGGGAAATGTCTGCCCAGGATCCCAGCCCCAGGACATTCCTCTTTACAAATACTTTTAAATGTATTATTTTGGTGACAAAAATACAGCTTTGTAAATTTTTTAAAAATCATGAGTCATATCAAGTAATTTACATTTCTTGACAAAATAGGAACTATGGCAACAGAATCAGATTAGCAAAATGCTTAGATTAAATAGGTAATAAATACCTCTGCTGTTTTGGCCTGTGTAGTAAGAGAAGTGGTTGTAGTGTTTAGATATGTCTTAGTTACTTCTCTCTTGTTGCTGAGTCAAAATACTCAACATCCAAAATTAAGGAAGGAAAGGTTTATTTAGCTCACAGTTTGCGGAGATTTCAGGCCATACTTGGCTGGCTCCAAGGCAGAGTGGCACGTGGCAGAGGGCAAAAGTTCATGGCATCAGAAAACAGCAAAGGCAACAAGAGCAGGCGGCAGGCAGCCTCTTTCCCTCCCTTACACTGTATGCAAACTATCCAGCCTAGGGCAGGTGTAGCACTCACATCCATAATCCTAGCATTCGACTATGGATCAATCAAAAATCTAGAGCAGAAGCCCACCCCATGACTGCATGAGGCTTTGAGGGGACATGCAGACACAAACCATAACAGATATGTGTTTGGTCTTGGCTTTTTCTTCTTTTTTTTTCTGGTACTGGGAATCAAACTCAGGCAGGTGCTGTGCTGCTGAGCTACATCCCTTGTTATATTGGCTTCTTATATTGCATTATTCAATAAACTTTAAAAAAAATGATGTCATCAGAAGGCATGGCAGAAGAAAGCTGCTCAGCCCTGGCAGCCAGGAAATGGGGAGAGAGAGTCAGGATGAGAAAACACCTAGCTCCTGACAGCACCCTGGCTATGAACGCATCAATGGCTGCATCCGCAGAGGTGTCCAGGCCTAGCCTTCAGGCCCCCCACTCCCACCCCGCGATCCAGGCATCTTCCACAAGCCCCCACCTCTGAACTTGGGAGACTTCTGGGGTCATTTTAGATCTAAACCTTAACAAGGGAAGATCCCAGCCATTTCCCTTCTGGGTATCCTCCCACAAGAACTGAAAACATCACACCACAGCAATATATGTGCACCCATGTTTATAGCAGCACAATTTATTATAGCTAAATCTTGGAAACAACCCAAATGCCCATCCACTGAGGAATGGATGAAAAAGATGTGGTCTTTTATACAATGCAGTATTACTCAGCTATAAAGAAAGATAAACTTGAGGCTTTTATAGGTAAATGGAGGCAACTACAGACCATACTCATAAGTGA
>NW_004955431.1:5297243-5321916 GCF_000276665.1 Chinchilla lanigera | reverse complement strand
TTATATTGGTTAATTGAAAGGAGCAGTTAATGTTTGCTTGATCAATCTGTATACCTATATCTGGTATTCTGAGCAACTACTTTGAAGATGACAATAAGTAATACAACAACCATTGCTAATTTCCTATCATCTTGTTTAGAAATGCTGTATCATTTCTGTTTTTGTTGTTTTGTTTTTGTTCTTTTCTCTTTAAAGTAAAAAAAAAAAAAGAACAAGTGAAGGGAAACCCAACTTAAGCAAATAGAACAGAAATTTTATCACCACAAAAAAGTCCGTATAAAGGCAAAACATGACTCTTCTTCCCATCAGCTGTGGGACAGGAAGTAAAGCAAACGTTTCTGTACTTTAGTCTCCTCATTAATAAAATCAGAGGTGGAATGATCTCCAAGGTGTTAACACTCTGGATTTTATATGAACTGAAATGAAGAGGCACCCTGTCTCTGGTAACACCGTTTCCTCTGCAGATGGCCAAGTTCTTGTGCTGGAAGCTGTCCCAGAAAGTAGGAAGCGGTGGTGGCATGAAGCGCCAAGAACTTTATTGAGCATTTTGGCAGCAGCACATCTAACAAGCAGCTCTTTTTCTTCCAGTGAAGGAGATCTCGGTGTGTAGTTTGTTGTTGTTGTTATTTCTGAGACAGAGTCTCACTATGTAGTCCAGGCTGGCCTCAAACTCATGATGATCCTCCTGCCTCAGCCTCCTGAGTACTGGGATTGTTCATGGTGGTGTGTGCCACCATGCCTGGCTGTAGTTTATTTTTGACATGCCCGTAAACCTCAGTACTCTGAGGAATTTTGTCAAAAGATTTGTGAATGCAGAAAAGGCGTAGCAACACCTTCAGCCTGAAGAAGGTGTCTAAGCTTTTCAGAACCTGATTTGATTTGTCTAAATCTGTTCCAAATGCCATTAACAAGTGACATGAACTTCCAAGGTCAGTGGCGTCATTTCCTTTGATATAACCAATTGACAACTGCTGAAAAGGACGAATGACTCATAGGTCATGATCTAGAAACTTAGCTACTTAGCTCTCCCTTAGAGAGTCAGAGAGTCAAGTCTATTTCTGACAGCTAGTCACTGGAATACATAGTATATAGCAAGAACCCTGGTTTGCGAGCATAATTCATTCTAGAAATATGCTTGTAATCCAAAGCACTTGCATATAAAAGCCAACTTCCCCATAAGAAATAAAGGAAACTCAGATGATTTGTTCTCCAACCCAAAAATATTCATATAAAAATGATTAGAGTACTGTGATACAAAATAGTAAAGAAAATAAAAAATATATAGAAAAAATTAACCTTCACTTCCTTTGAAAACCTTGGTTGCTGGCGTGAGGCGGACAGGAGAGAGGAGGATGAGTCACTGTCACTAACAGAATCACCGCTGTCTATGGGCCCACTGGAATCTTTTTCTTTTCGTGCAGCTTTAACAAGGAACCCAGCCAGTGACACTTGCTTTTGCCTCCTTTTGAGGATTTCGTGGAAATGTGACATTGCACTGTTGTTAAACAGATTCACCACTCCCACCACTACAGCCTTGTTCAGGTGGTGCATTTTTTTCTTTTCACCAAATTTTGCATCATTTTCCATATTTTACACATCTCCCTCATCTCATCCAAAATGAGGGTTTACTCCACCTGTTTCTCCTCCTCTGCTCCATAACCGCCTGCTGGTGGGAGATGATCACCCTCAGTCCTGCAGGGAGAGAGGACCATTGGCTCAGCTGTGATCACATGACATCTGGCATCACATACTACTCATTGTGTGACATCACTGGTTTATCAAGTTTACCAAACACTGGAAATGTTTGTCCTGTAGAACCCTTAGGTTACTCTTAATCTAACAAAAGAACAGGTTACTCTTAATCTACGGTTTTACTGTACTGAGGAAAGACAGACCAGATTCCCCTCTCTGAAGTTACAGTTCATCAAGTGATAATAATTGTATACCAATGCATCATATTTCGAGATGGTGAAATTAGGTAAGGCCTGGACACACTGGACATAAATTCCTTATCTTCCAGGAAAAACCTTCAGGTATGGCTTGGGACCAGATTTTCAAACAGAACTTGAGCGGAGGCCAGGTCATCTGCTCAGTGACACCACAAGCTCATGATCCCCTGTACAGGACATAACTGTTCCCCAAAAGATGCCAGTGACTTGTGCAGAAGCAGGCCTGCCCTCTTCCTGTTAAGTCTTCTGCTGATTGTGGGTGCAGACTTGAGCTTGTAGCTCCTGGTCTCCTTTCCCATTGGCCACCCAATAAAGCTTTTGCTTTTTCCAGAAACCTGATAATAGTGATTGAGCCCAACCATAAGCTGGACATTCAGTTTACAGAAATGGGAGAACAAGGGCGGTCCACTTTGGCAATGCTTAAGTTTTCACACACATGCTTTTCTTAAATTTTCTATCCAATTGAAGCATGCATCCCACAAGTAGGGGCACTGCCTATTGAATTCAGCACACTGAATAACTGGGGGTCCATTGTCACCCCTGCCTTACTCTGTTTCAGTGAGATGATTAGTAGGTTTTACCATCATGGTTGGCATTGACTACAGGGTTTTTGGTACATATGGTCATCAAGTGTATAGGCTGCGCTGCTTCACTCTCACCGTCATTCCTTTAACAACAGGAACATTAAAGCAGTGGCTTCCTAAAGAAGATGTGGGGAAGGTAGAAATGGCTTCCTGCACTGAAGTAGACGAGGAACTGCGGGAACCAGCATCTGACAGTGATGATACGTAAGTAGGTCATATGCAGATGCCTCCATTGAACATAGGTGAAAATAGTGAAAATGCTCTGGCTGAGACAGAAGATAGCCAACAGAGAGGGAGTTACGGAGACCAAAAGTTCCTTTTTCTTTCTTTTCTTCTTTTTAAGATACACAGTCTTACTATGTTGCCAGGCTGGCCCGGGACTCCTGGGCTCTGGTGATCCTCCTGCCTCAGCCATCTGAGTAGCTGGGACCACGCTTGTATGCCGCTGCACCCAGCTTCGGAGACCAAGTTTTACTATATGCATGGATTTGTTCTGGGCTCTCCATTTTCTCCAGCCTCATTACTTTTTATATTTGCCTTGGTAATCTTTCCTTCTTTCCCTTCCCTTTTTTTTCTTTGTCTTTTGGACAAGGTCTTGCAGTGTAGACCAGGTTGGCCCTGAGCTCATGATTCTTCTGCCTTGGCCTCCCAAGTGCTGGGACTGCAGCTGTGCCTCACCACACCCAGCCAATATTCCATCTTAATAACTATCGGCACTGTCATATCATTTGATGCCTGGATGCTATAGCTTCTGGTCTTCATGCCATTCCCTTCCCTTCAAAATGATCTTAGCTGTTACTGCATTTTACTCAGCACAGTACATCTTTGCATTCATAGGGTCATGAGAAACTTTGTTGGGATTCTGATGGCAATGACATTGCGTTTGTTGATTAAGTAATGGAAACCGACATCTTAGTGTGTGTGTGTGTGTGGGGGGGGGTTGTGTGCTGGGAACTGAACCCAGGCCTTTCATACTGAGCGGAGCTAAATCTTCAGCCTTTTAAAATTTTTTGAGACACAGTCTTGCCAAATTGTACAATCTGGGCTTGGACTTGCAATCTTTCTTCTTCAGCCTCCCAGGATGCTGGGATTACAGGCGTGCACCACACACCTGCTGTGATGATGATTCTTTAAAATAATTAGTTTTAGTTGACAAAATTGTATATATTTATGGTGTATAACACGATGCTTGGAAATACGTATCCATTGGGGAATGACTAAATCAGGTTAATTAATATATGCATTACCTCACATACTTATTTTTTATTTATGGTGAGAACACTTAAAACTCTGCTCTTTTAGCAATTTTCAAGTACACTGTATATATACTGCTATGAACTCTAGTGCCCACGTTGCACAGATGCAGAGATCTGTGATTACCTGTGGAACTCGTCCCTCCTGTCTAACTGCAGTCTCACAGCGGCTGTAGTGTCTCCCAGGTTCCTGACCTGCTCCCCAGCCCCCGGGAGCTTCTGTAGCTGTAGCGTCTAGAGTCCACATGTAAGGGACACCATGTCTTTCTGTGCCCAGCTCTTCCAGCTGTCAGTTTCCTCTGGACCCACCCATGACACCACAGATGTTTCAAGGCTGAGCAGTATTCTGTTGAATGTACGTACGCATTTCCTATATCCATTCATTCACTGATGGTGGTCATGAATCTTAATCAGGAATATGGTATAGCTCTCCATCTGGTTAGGTTTTTGCTTTGTTTTGAGGAAGGGTCTGGGCTGGTGTTGGCCTTCTGAGCTCAAGTGATTCTCCTATCTCAGCTTCTCTAGTAGCTGGGATTGTAGTCCCATAAGCATATCACCATACCTGGTGCAAACATTTTCCTTTCAAATTATTTTTGGTAATTTCCTCTCCTCCCCTCCCTTCTCTCTCTCCCTCTTTCCCTCCCTCCCTCCCTCCCTCCTTCCCTCCCTCCATTCTTTCCTTCCTGGATTGAACCAGGGACCTTGTGAATGCTATGGGTGAATTTTTGCATATGGTTTCTAATACTATCTGGATATCATCTACAGAGTTTTAAATTTAAATGATTGTGTATTTTATACCCAAGATAATTGTTTTTCTTATATTCATGTATTCTTTTTGTCATATGTTCTTGTTAGTGTTTAATTATTTCCTATAACTAAAAATGGTTTTGGCAGTACTGAGAATAAAACTAAGGCCTTGCTCATACTAGGCAAGTGTTACACCACTGAGCCACGTCCCAGCCCCCTCAATAGTTTTTAAATGGGTGCTACGCACTGATTTATCCCTCTGAGCATATTAACTTTAAGAGAATTTATCAGAATCCTCATCTCAATTCGTTGTCTTTTTAGTTTTGCATTTTTGAGACAGAGGCTCCTATGCAGTTCAGGCTGGTCTTAAACTCAGTATGTAGCTGAGGCTGGTGATCCTCCAGCCTCAGCCCCCCAAATACAGGAATTATAGATGTGCATTGCCGGGGCTGGGGATTTAGCTCAGCGGCAAAGCGCCTGCCTGGCAAGTGCAAGGTCGTGAGTTCGGTTCCCGGTACCGGAGAAAAACCAAAAAATAAAAAATTTAAAAAAAAAAAAAAAGATGTGCATTGCCACAGTCACTCTCACTGTCTTTTTTAGAAAAGAAATTGGGAGGTGGGAATATAGCTCAGTGCTTTAAAGCACTTGCCAAGCGTGCACAAGGCCCTGGGTTCAATCCCCAGCACTGAAAAAACAAATGTGCCGACCTCTCTTACCATTAGACTTATTCATGCGTTTATTTTGTGTTGGAGACTCCGTTTACACTGCTTTTCTTCCTTCTCTTCCTTTCCCTGTGCGCCTCCTACACACCTTGAGTATTCTCGTCTTCTCCACTGGCCCCTCCATTCTTGCTAGCTGGATACAGGGTGCTCTAGGAAGCTCAGTAATGATGCTTGCCTATTTTGGGCCAATTTCTCAGAGGAAAAGTTCTCAATGATTTGTAGCCATGGATTATATTTCAGTTGCATTTGGAGCTTGAATTATAACAGTCTGATGGTCTGGAAACATCTACATCAAGAAATTAGTATTAAAATTAACATTAAGGGACAGTAATACTTCTAGGAGCTGTAGAAGAAGTAAATATAAAACATTCTGGAGCTATACACCTTGTTATCTTTCAGTTAAAGAAAAGCCCACAATTGAAAATTTAGAAACACAATCTAGCTGAACATGGTGGCACACAACTATAATCCTAGCACTCTGGGAGGCTGAGGCAGGATCTCAAGTTCAAACCCAGGATGGGTAATTAGCAACTTAGTAAGTCTCTGTATCAATAAACAAACAAACAGAATGTAGTCAGGCAAGTCTCTGCCTCAAAAACAAAAAACATGGCCGGGCATGGTGCACATCTCTGTATTTCCAAGTACTCAGGGAGACCGAGGTGGGAGTCTGGGTCAAATATCAAGACTCTTGTCTCAAAAACAAACAACCAAACCTCTCAAAACACAGAATCTATATTGAGACAGCAGCACAACAAATGGCTAAATTAGACCAGGAAGAACTTGAGACAATGTAATTGTCTTTTGAAGACTATACTATCATATAGTTAAAATTATTTAATTAAAATAATTAAGGGCCTAGGATGTAGCTCAGTGGCAGAGCACCTGCTTAGCATACCTGAACACCTGGAGTTGAGTCCCCTGCACCAAAAAGAAGAGAGAGAGTGAGGGAGAGCGAGAACCAGAGTGAGAGTGAGACAGTTCGAGAGACAGAGAGAGAAGCAGTCCCTCACTAGAGTAGGCAGACAATCTCGTGTGTTTGGGCTGTTGTAACATCCAAGACCGGGTAACTTATAAGCAGAAGTTCACTGACAGCTGCACAGGCAAGAAAGCCAAGTTCTCAGTGTCAGCAGTTCCAGTGCCGGTGTGTCTGGCGGTGGCATCTTCTAGCTGTGCCCTCATATGGTGGAAGGTAAGCAGGCTCCCTTAGGCTTCTAAGAGCTGTAATCCTGTTCATCAGGGCCTTTCCTTTGTGACCTAGTTACTCCCCCAAGGCCCCACCTCTGAATACATTGGCCATCAGTATCAGGGTTCTGATTTTGAGGTAACACAAACATTCAGACCTCAGCAGAGATTTTTATAATTAACTAAAACTTTTGGAAGTTGGAAAAATCTGCTAATAGAATGTAGCCTGTAATCTTAGTATTCAGGAGGCTGAGGCAGGAGGAGTGCAAGTTCAAGCCCAGCTTGTGCAGTTTAGTGACTTAGTGAGACCCTGTCTCAAAATAAAAATAGGGCTGGGGATATAGCTCATTGTGAAGGGCCTGAGTTCAATACCCAGAACCAACAAAAAGAAAAAAAGCCCAAAACTAAAAACAGAAACCAGAATAATTAGGAAACTAGTAACTGGAAGATCTGAGAAAAAATACAGGAAAATGTGAAAGAGGAGGAAGAAGTCCAATATCCATGTAAAGAGTTCCAGAAGAATAAGGCAAATGAAATATTCAAAGAAATTAAAAAGCTGTGAACTTTATTATTTTATTTTTGAAGTGCTGGGGATTGACCCAGGGCCTTGCACATGCCAGGCAAGAGGTCTGCCATGGAGCTGCGCCTCCAGCCTAGCTTTGTACAATTATTAAGTACCATGAATCACCTGTATGAGAAATAAAATAATAGGCGGCAGCAATGCAAACAAATTCCTACCTGGACACGCAGACAGAGGGAAGATCTTGTGTAAAGCACATCACACAGGAATCTTAACTGCAGAAATGAGAGCTGAACTCAACCTGTCCATCCCAAGTTCATGGTCTCCGATTTCAGGGGACCCTGCACTGCCCTGCAACGCTGTGTTGGTCAGCCCCTTCCCCGTGGTGCTCTTGCACACCCCTCTTGCACGCCTACACCTTCCACTTTGATTTCACCATGGGACCGGCCTCTTTTTCACAGAGATTGCACGTGGCTCGCAGTGGAGTCACTCAGGTCCTAGCAGCTGTCCGCAGCTTCTCTGCATCCACATGCGCCCCTCCCTGTCTTCCTTCCCATCTTCGTCTTCTGAAGAGAAAGCATCTCCACTGGCCAAAAGCCCACCTTTCCACGGGTCCGTTACATCTCCAGCTCTTCCTTCTTGTTTCTAGTAGTTGTTCCTGTGTCTTGGGTGTGTCTCTTCCTAGGACAGACTGGGTGGCCCTTATCTGAAATACTTGGGACCCAAATGATCTCAGATTTCCAAGTTGGGGATGCTCAGCCTGTCCCTCATTTCCCTCTGCATATAAACATGCCCATCTCTTCCATCTTAAAAACCCAAACACCGTTGTGCAAGTGTTGTCTGGATAACACTGCCACTGTCAGAGCCTGGCTCCCCGAGACAGGAGCCGGAGCTCAGTGCCCGCATCCTCTTACCTCTGTTCACTTCTCACTGTGCTGTAGGTGGGCACCTGCCACCTGCCCTCCTCCAAGACATTCCTGCACATAGTGCAAACCTCTAATCCCAGCAATCAGGAGGCTGAGGCAGGAAGATTGCCGCAAGCTCAAGGTCAGCCTGGGCTACATAGTGAGTTCAAGGCCAGGTGGAACTACATAGTGAGATGTAGTCTCAAAAAATAAAAAAAAGCTCTTTGTCACTTAGAGTGCCAGGGCAGGCCATCACCTCTCACCTTCATCTCATCCAGCTCCTCCTTTGGCTTCCGCTACCTGCACATTCCTGGCTCTTCCCAGCTCTCTCCCGGTCTCCTTCACCAGCTGCTTAACTTCTGGAGATCTTTGAGATTATTTGCTTGGTCTCCTGGAGCTTTTCTTTTTACAATATCAACGCCGCAGTCTTAGACAATTCCATTTCCTGGTTCTGCTAATGATGTATAGTCATGTATCACTTAATGATGGAACAGACGCTGAGAAGTGCACTGGCAGGTGATTTCATCGCTGAGTGAGAGTAACAGAGTGCACTGCACGTACACAGGCCTAGACTGTGGGCCCGTCATCCAGTGCGGCCCCTTGCTGCAGTCAGGAGATGCAGCAGCACAAGGTGTGCGGCCGCTGCTGTGGTGACATGATACACGTTTTACAGTACACTTTTGGGTGTCATTGGGATTGAACCCAGGACCTTTGCACGGAGCTACATACCCAGCCCCTGAATTTTTTTTTTTTTTTTTTTTTTAATTTTGAGACAGGTTCTCACTGCATGGCCCAGGTTTGACTTGAATGTATGGTCTTCCTGCTTCAGCCTCCTGGAGTGCTACAGTGCACCACCACTCCCAGCTTACAGTAAATTATAAGTAGGAGCACATGCTAAAATAATGGTAAAGTGTAGTACAGTAAATACACAAACCAGTAACACAGTCTGTTATCTTTATCCGGTATCGGGTGTGCTGTTACATGACTGGCAGCGCAGTAGGTTTGTTTACACTGGAATCAGCACAAAAACCTGAGTTGATGCGTTGTCCCTCAACCCTAAATGACTGTGTCATTGCTAGGCAACAGGAATATTGCAGCTGCATTGTGATCTTGTAATTCCACTATCATATGTGTCCAAAACTGATGGGAATATCATTGTGCAGCACACAGCCTTAGCACCTATGAGACCTTGAACAGATTTTGTTTTTTACCTCTCATGAACCTCAGTTTCTTCCTACAATCCGATGATGTCTGCCTTGCGCTATTATTAGTATTAAATGAAATAGAAGAGTGAAAGCGCCTAGGACACTGATTGGCATATAGTTAGGGCTTCACATGTGGCAGCAATTTTCTGTTTTACTCTCTCTCACCTCCTCTTCTTAATCATTAAGTGTAGGTGGATACAAATAAATACATACAATAAAGGCTGTTGAACACAAGTCCAACTAACCAGGGAACAGAGCCTCCCAGCATTAGTAATCACTGTTAGAAAAGCCAGACTGGTATAATAAATAATTTATTACCCAAGTTAAAACACAGCTTTCATACTGCTCCACTCCTCAAAACAGGTGGAGAACAGAAAGGGAAGGTGATTGTCATTTTAGTGCTCCTAACACTGATTTGTACTACTTATGATTTCAGGAATTTTGAAGAATCTGAAGATGAGTTGAGGAATGAAGTAATAGAATCTCTTGAAAAACTTGCTACTTCCAAAGAAGGCAGAAAATTGGAAGAAGTTTCCAGTATCTGTAAGGGTGCTGAGAAGTCAGGAGAAAGAGATTAAGCATAATAAAATCTGAAGAGTTAAGTGAAGGTCTAGAAGCCGTGTCTAGTCCATCCAGTGACCAAATCTGTGTTGCTGATGAGGACTAAAGGCTGTCAACAGCCTACTCTTCCATAAAGAAAGAGAAACTCGAGTCATCGGTAGGAAAATGGATGCACTGAGACCATACTGTTAAGTGACATAAATCAGGCACACAAAGCTTAAATATTGCACGATTCCTCTTATATGAGAAACCTGAATTATAAATAAAGGGCGAAATAAAAGATAAATACTAGCAAGTAGGGAGACAGCTCTTCCTCCAACGAGGAGAGAGGAGATGGGGTGGGATCGGAGGGAAAGGCGATGAAAAAAGGAGTTAGGATGTGTCATGTACACATACCAGCTCCACACAAGGAATGTGAACACTGTGTGCCCTAAACATGTTCTAATTTTAAAAAAACATACAAAAGTGATTACTGTTTCTTTTGTTTCTTAAGAAGTTAGTATAGTGTGTACTAACTATAGTATCTGTTCGGGTACACGTCAAAAATGTTCATGTACAAGGGCAGATTGAAAAATACGATGTTTAAATTTTTTTAAATTACAGGAAATGACACATTGCCATTAATCCTGCTCAAAATGCAGCACATCTTATAATAGGTAAATCTTGGAAGCAGCCTGTATTGTATGTACATCAACAGATGAATGGGTACTGTGGTATTTATACACAATGAGTATTAGACTGCCACAAATGATAAACTCCAGTCATTTGTAGGAAAATGGATATACCTTGAGTCCATAATGTTACGCTAAACAAATCAGACACAGAAGCTTAAATACTGCACGGCTTCTTTTACATGAGAAATCTAGATTATATGTAATTTAATGAGCCAAATGAAAGACAGATGATAGGAGAGGGGGAGGCAGAGTCTTGCTGGCCTTGAGCTCACTTTGTAACCCAGGCTGGCCTCAAACTCCAAGTGATCCTCCTGCCTCAGCCTCCCAAGTGCTGGGATTATAGGTGTGCACCACAGCATCCAGCAGTATAACTATTTTTACTTTGAAATTTCTATTAAGTCTTTCTGATAATATATGTGGAAATCAGAATAATGCAGCTGAATATCCTCTGCAGATATCATGTCCTGATCCCTAGAATTTGTGAATATGTTGTCACTTGGCCATGGGAAGGTTAGGTTGCATGTGGAATTAAGTTTGCTAATCATTTGACCTTAAAATGTGGAGATTAGCTTGGGTTACCCAGATAGATTAATGCAGTCACACATGAAAGGAGGGTGGCAGAGAGGAAAACCAAAGGAGTAGCAGCATGAAAAGGACTCAGCTTCATGTTGCTGTCTTTGAAGGTGGACAGAGGGGTCACAAGCCAAGGAATGCAAGCAGATGCTAGAGTCTGGGAAAAGCAAGAAAATGGATTGTCCCCTATATTCTCCAGGAGCACAGCCCTGCCTATGCCTTGATTTTAGCCTAGCAGTGACAGCGAATCTGAGAGCAGAGTGCCCAAACTGCAGCCCAGAACCCAAGTAATTATCGCAAAGTGCCAACATTGCAATTAAACTGGAATACTGAGGTTTTAGTTTTAGAAAAAGCACTCATACATTAACATCTTTTGTCTTAAAAATCCACTTCACACCTCTGTTAACCAGAAAGTATTCACTGTGATAAATACACTTATCTGTAAAGTTTTTCAATTCATTTTAGCCCCTAATCCTAAATCCTCTGCTAATTTATACACATTACTTAATGCTGCGGGACAGCTGATGACTTTCCTTGGGTTTTAGGCTTGGCTGGATGTATTGCATTGAAACTTGATCAGACCTGCATGTGTTTGCTTTTAGATTTTTTTTTTGTTGAGGTAACAGTGCTGGGATTAGTCATGTGCCACCAAGCCTAGCTTTAGAACCAACTTTACTAGAAAAATCAGCATCTTGCTATCTATGTATGACAGCTATCAGACTGCTCATCCCTTAGGTGGTACCGGTAAGTGTACAAACCCTTCAGCCTCCCTTGCCAGTGTCCTGTAACACTCACACAAAGTCCAAGTGAGCACACAGTACTACAGTACCAGAACTGATCCTTCAAAGCCAAGGGTGGCCTCGGATTTAGGGTGGGTGGAGTGGGGTAGGGTAATTTACCGGGACCAACTGCATAGCATCTTGTGTGGTTATCTAACAGAAGTGACTCTTCTGTCCTAGCCACTGACAGATTAACAGACAATCTCATGTATTTGTACCAGTCCTGGTGTCTAGTGCACATTTACATGATAGACACAAGTATTCTGAAGGACTGATAACACTATCTTTCACCTATAATTTTGCCTATAAGGTGATCTTTACAATACCCTTAAAATGCTTAAAGTGTCTGGGGTCTCGGGTATATAGCTCAGTAGCAGGGTACATGCATGCGTGACGCCTTGGGCTCAATCCCCAGTCAAACAAAAGCAAGCATATGCATATCTGCAATTTTTTTGTATGGCTAAAATATTTATTAATATAATCCTAACAACCAATTCTTAGGTATCACAGGCATTTTTATCTCCTTTAAGAAATTTCTTGCTATGTGGAATAATAGTAGTACATTGGGAAACTACATGACGAGTACAAAAGGTACCATACTGGGAAACATACCCAAAATGATGAAAAATCACGTAAATCATATTTAGATACCAATAGATTATGCCTATTAGATCTAAATTACATTAAGATACAAATGGATTATTATACAAAGACTGTGTAACATATACTGTATAGTGCAAAACTGGAAATAAGAATGGGAACCCAGCTGGGCGTGGTGGCTCACACCTGTAATCCCAGTACTTGGGGGGGTTGGGGCAGGGGGTTCCCCGCAAGTTCAAGGCCAGCCTGGGCTACATAGTGAGTTCAAGGCCAGCCTGAACTACATAGCGAGACCCTGTCTCAAAAAAACGAAAATTATGAAAAAGAATGTGAACCCCCATTGTTATGGGTTTAATGCACAGTATTCTTGACTCAAAACTGAAGTCTTAGAGCAAGTTAACAATTACTGAGAAGTTCTTCAGACAGACAGTGGCTGATGTACTGCTTTGACAGTTTTCACAGTATTGGTCATTTAGAAAAGAAATAAAATAAGCTAATACCATATTAGCAACATTGGAAATGTGCATATAAGCAAATCACATTTCATGATGTGTGACACATGAAATTCATATTGAAGAAATAGTTTAAGAATGTTTTAAGGAATTCCAGAATCCTTTCTTCCTTCTTTATAGCTTCTACCTCTGTTCATTTCAATTTTCTTATCTTTAGTCCCATAATTTTCTTTGTGTAGACAGGTAGTCTGAGTAGGCAATACCATCAATCTTACCTCAAAGACTAGATATAAGAAAAAGCACTTGGCTAAGAGTAAAAAACTGGGTTATAATCCTGATTCTATCACTACATAGACACTGACAGTTTAAAAATTCTTTAGATGTAAATTGTTCTTGTCTGTAAAATTGGAAATAAGATCAAATTAGGCTGGAGAGTTTGTAGGGTTCCTTCCAGGTTCAATATCCAGTCTTTCTTTGTAAACTGAATGATATCCAACACAAAGCAACATTGCCATGTCACATCTGGGCTTGTCTGTTTCACTGTTTTTTGATCTGATGACAGAGTATGGGCTGCAACAAATCAACAACATATGGTAACTGGGAGTAGAAAATAAAGCTGGCTGGATCAATGAATAGCTGAGCAGGCTGCAAAGGAATAACACACCTCCTTCATATGCTTCTAATACAAATGTAAATCAGTCTGTAAATTGGGGGCAATTCACTAAACTATAACATGCTATGCAGGCAAAAAATGCTAAAAGCTTTAGGTCATACGGCCAAACGTGCACACACAAGTATTTACTTCTCCATGTAGTTATTCTGGATAGAAGTTAAGTTTGTACTGATTCCTAGCTACTGACTTAGGAACCAAGCAGCCAGAGCTGGAATGCATTGGTAAAGACAGGATTACAGAGAGGTTTACTACAGGTTGTCAACTTTCATTAAAGTAACTTCTGTGATTTCTCACACTTTCCACTTCACTATCACAACTCTGAAAGGCAGTGAGGATGGGTATTAATGTCTCCAGATTACAAATGAAAATTTGGGACCCAAAAAGATTAAGGAGTGTCTTTAATGTCAGAAGGTCAGCTGTCTGTAAGTGATGAAGCAGAGGTCTGGCCTGGGTACCCTAATCACTCATCTAGTGTTCTTTTCAAAATGCCGCCATGCCATCTTATAGTGCATGAGGCCGATCAGAGGCACTGTACGGACTGATCTGCACATATGGTACCATCACTGCTGTCCAAAAAACAACTCATCTTGCAGTTCTCTTGAATGAATTCAGGTTGATCTCCAGCCTTCGAGAGGTGTTCTTCTGGGTTGATGCAAGACCTATCTAAATGTGCTGGAATGACCACATAGTGAGGCCTTCTCTCAAAAAACAAACAAACATGTGCTAGGATGGCACTGAACAAAAAGTTATTTTCACAAAAACCTACTTATGAAAAAGACTGCTAGACATTCTTTGGTCTTAACATGCGTGTATATACACCCGAGAAGCAATCAGCCAGTCCCAACTCCTGACCATACTCTCTGGAAACATGATTACATAAGCCTGCTTAAAGCTTTTTCTTTCTTTTAAGGAAAATGTGAGGTACATTTAAAAGACTGACTCACCATGTTGTTTAGAATTTAAATGTACTGGAAAACTTTGGGGGTTGGGGATGCATCTCAGAGGTATGGCACACACAAAGCCCTGAATTGATCCCAGCACCAAAAATCAAAGATCAAATCAAAATAAAACAATTTTGTTTTTCAAAATGTCAGAATTCTAAAGTGTCAGTTAGTTATCTGCCATCCATTTTTCTTTCAATATTTCTTTACTTTCTAAAAGAAAATTTTTAGCTGGGGTTGTAGCTTGGTGGTATTTACCTAACATGTATGATGCCCTGGGTTCAACTCCCTATACTATAAAACCAAACCAAACCTCCAAAAACATAAAAAAAACCCTAAACTTTTCTTTCTTTCCTGTTTCCTAAAGTGATTTGAAAAGTAGTACTTTAAAAATGTGGGTTATCCAAAAAATTCAAGATTATAGGCCAACAGCCTGGGCTACCTGAACAAGTTCAAGGCCAGGCTGCACCAGTGAGACCCTGCCTAAAGAAAAAATTATAGGCCAGGTGTGGTAGCACATTCCTGTAATTCCAGCAACTGGGAGGCTGAGGCAGGAGGATTGCCATGAGTTCCACGCTACCTGGGGTGACATACAGTTCAAGGCTAGCTTGGACTTTATAGTGAGACACTGTCTCAAAAAAACCAAAACCAAACTAAAATATAATAATTTTTTTCTTTCATTCTGAGTTTTTCAGATTTGAGATAAAATACTAATCTAAAATTTTTATATAAGCTCTGTAAGATTACCTTTTCCATTTAGGTAATTTTAACTTTTTCCACTGAATTGAATATCTTGTCTGTATAGGTCTGCTAAGAACACTGCTCAAACTGACTTCATTGTAACAGGGAATGAGTTTAGGAAAATATTTACATACGAAGGTGTTCAGTCATTTTATTATTTTTGGTGCTAGGGATTGAACACTGGGCCCTGCACATGCCAACCATATGCTGAGTGACACGCTTAACTCTGAACACTTTATATAAAATCATTTATAGAGATATGGCATTATTCAAGTAACTTCTCCATGGATGACAGGAACGACACTTCAAACTCCTGATCAGAGAATCTGCTCACAGACGCACGAGCACTTTTTCTGATTTGCAGTCTCTTCTCTGCTGACAGGGAAAGAATATGGGCCATGGTCTCGGCATAGTCTTCTTCACTCTCAGCCAGAAATCCAGTCATCTCCCCTTCGTGAGGAACAACAATGTCAAGCTTTGGGCCCCCCGAGTTGTGTGCGAGGATGACTGTGCCAGCTGCCATGCACTCCACCACTCCTGAGAACGGGAGAAAAAACCTCATGCAGTTCTTTATATTTCTGAGCATATTTATGAGAATGAGGATGAGCAGAAACCTTCAAAATTGTTTGAGATTCATGAGAAATTTGAGGACGTACATGCCTATAAATTTATTTGCTCAATTCTGTGATGCAAATAGAATGATTTCAAGTTTCCAGTTTCCAAAGCTTCAAAATAAGCCTGCTTCATTCTTATTTAAAACAACAAAGGACACTTGGGAGGCTGAGGCAGGAGAATCGTTGCAAGTTTGAAGCCAGCCAGGGCTACAAAGTGAGCTCAAGGCCAGCCTGAACTGCATAGAGAGACCCCGTCTCAAAAAAAAAAACCAAGAAAAAACAAGTAAGGAGATGGAAGTCACACAATGTTAAGAGTTCAGATTATGCACAGGAGCAGAAACAAGGGAAAACGTGAACCACCTTACTGAGGACACTGCTGTTGCTTCTGCCTCGCTTTCTGCTACGCCCGACAGCAGGGATGCACTAAACAGAGGCACCTGCAGGACAGGTATACATGCACTAGCTGGCCTTTCTTCCCTGTGTTCCTGGGAGAATCAAACCCTTCAGAAGGTGACTTCCTAAGTCATCAATTCTCTGAAGGACGGTACAGAGCTGACATCATCCTCGGTGTACAGGGCAGAAGTTAAAGCAGTCTCTTTCTTGAGCAGTGGCAAAATCCCCACAGAGGCATTCAGGGCCTCGCCTTCTGTGTGAGGCTGGCAAGCATCCCTTGGCACCTTCTCAGAGGCCTCCACACATCGGTTATTCCTCTTCCCTGCATGATCTGCCACGTCCCCCTTTCCACCAGCACTTCAGAGAGGTGAGGCTCCTAACAGCGCGAGGGGCCCACGTATGCACGCCCTCCTCGATTACACGTCCACCCAGCCTCCTCTCTTCTTCCCCCTCCCTTTCACAGCTGCACTTCTGACGGTGTGGCTGGCACTCACACCCCCGGCTCACCGAACTCAGTGCTCAGCTGACCACAATCTGACCTTTGCTGCCCCGTCTCCCTTCAAACTTGCTTGTGCGGGTCACCAACGACCTCCTCATGTTCCCCAGGGCAGTGGGGACTTGCTTGTTTCCTTTTCCTAAAACACTGTCCTCCCTGGTCTCCCAGGTACTGCAGTGTGTACTTTCCCTAGCCCTCCATCCTCCTCCTTTATCTACGTCCGCAGGGCTTTACTTGGGCAGGCACAACTGTTCACTCCCCACTTCCAGATCAGGGCTTTCTGTCTCGAGCACGCAGTTCAGACCAGTGGCATCCCACAGACCTGATGCTGCAGTGCAGTGCAGCTTCCGGCCTTCCAAGCCTGTCCCCTGCTCTTCTCCCCTACTGCCCATGCTGCAGCCGGAGGGGACGTCAGGAAACAGAAAACTGCAAACGCGATACTGAAACTTCTCCCCCTTTCCTCACCACTTGACCTGGTCCAGACCTCCCCTCCACTGTCTGAGCCTTCAACCTTTGGGCTCCGGCCACTTGAACTAGTACCTTGGAGTTGCCTGCTGATGTCCCTGCTGTCACTCCAGTCACAGTGCTGTTCCCTCTGCTGGGTACTCTCCCTTTACGGCTGGCCAACTCCCCCAGCTTGAGTGTCATGCAACACATCAACGGGCAACAGCTCCCCGCTCCCGTGAGCGTGCCAGTGTTTCTCAGCTGTTTCCCGTCACTCTGCAGGTTCCTCACCAGGCACCTGGCACAGAGCCCAGCAGGTGCCCCAAGGGCCAGAAGCTTCTGAAGGGAAAAGCATCTCCAGCATAGTCCCAGCACCCACCCGAGTGTCTGGCACAGGGTGGATGTATCAGTGGAAGGAAGCACAGGAGTTCAGACCCCAGGCAGAAAGTGGGTCAACAAGTTCCTGCTGAATCTTAGTATTGTCCTGTTTTCCCCAAAAAACTAGCAGAGTGAGGCACAAAACAGGCATTTGATAAATACTGCCGAACCAAATTAGACAGAAAGGGATACTTGACTGTATACTAAACTGTGTGTTACGTATGAGTCAGACTGGAGAGAGCAATCTGTGTCAGAACAAAGAGAAGAAACATTGAAGGGCGAGACTTACAACGAGCATTTATAATGAGATTTGCCAGAAAGATGCGAAGAGGCCAAAACTGATGCAGACCCAATACCAGACTAAAAGAATGACTGTGAAAGGCCCACTTGCAGACAGTGGGCCTCAGCTTTTGATGTACAACGGAAGGACCTGAGCGCTCTATCCAGCCCCATCTAGAGATTCCAAGTGGACGGGCCGTAGGATTAGGGCAGGGCCCAGGAGCGGAAGTAGCAGTTAAGAGCAGTGGCGACCTGGGTCAGAGAATCCAGGCTCTACCACTTCCTGTGTGACTGAGTTTGTGTATCTATAAAAAGGAATAAAGAATACTGTTAGAGGATTAAACTAAATAATAATTGTAACAAAAAACCCACAATAGTAAGGGGTCAAGAAAAAAAATTTTAGGGGCGTTAGGGATCTGGGGATCGAACACAGAACATCACAGATGCTAACAAAGCTCTCTACCACTGAGACACGTCCTCAGTTGTTTATAATTAAGTACTGTCTTACAGGGTCTCAAATGAGCAAAGGCTACGGAAAGAGAATTAGGGCTTACAGATTTCTAGACTATTATTGTTTTACCAAAAAAAAGAAAAAAAAAAGTAAGGAATACATCTTGCCATACCACACAAGTTGTTTAAAAGAAAAACTCACCAATTCCAAAATGTTCGTTCCACATGGTATGCAGCCCAATCGTTGCTTCAGACAAGTACTTCTTTAACTCATCAAATGGAATGTTTATTTTAAATTCCACATCTTCTTGAACTTTCAGGTCCTCACACAGTCTCCTCAGCTGGTTTACTCTAAGTTCATCATCTTTGTTACGACAACCTCCAATGAGGACAAGTTTCAGTGAAGGGGACTCAGCCACCTTCTTACCCAGCAACTTAGCAAAGGCTCTGATTTGCAAAGGATGATTCTTCTCAGGCCTGAACTGGCCAATGGAAACCACTGAATGTCCTGGGATTGTCTTTTTCTCATGTAAGGGAATGTCCAGAAATGTCTGTACATCACAGGGTGGATAAACAACGTTCGTGCAATTCCCGACCTTCCACAGTGACAGAATATGGTTTAAGGTCCAAGAAGAATTGACCATGACAACATCACTGCATGAACCAACAAGTCCATAAAGAGAAGCAAATAAATAGTAGTAGATGAGCTTCACTTTGCTGAGAAAAGGGTTCCTGGTAATGAAGCCTGCGTTATTAAATCTAGCATCTCGATTCTTCACTACAGAGAGCATGTCAGTGCTGATTGTGGGATAATGAACATAGCTTCCAACTCGGCAACCCCCTAGGTACTTAAACAGAGGAAGGGTGAAAGCATAACCCATTGAATCAATGTAAACGTCAGGAACACACTGCAGCAGCGCTTCCCAACCGAGGAAAATGGACCCTAGGCTTTGGCCCAGCAGTGTGAAGCGAGGATACTGTGAGTCTTCCACAAGGCGGCGTTTCCTTAAGAACACAAACTGCACGGGGTGGATTAATCTGATGTTAAATCTTCTGAAAGCACCTTCTAGGATCTGTTGACCACTGACATTAATGTCACCAGTGTAAACAACATAAACTGCTTCAGGATACCTACAACAGAATTTAATTATCAACGTCATTAGGTCAAAATCAAGCAAAAAGTTGTAGATAGTTTTCTCACAATCACAACTTATTTTTATACTAGAAAAAAATTTACATTGGGTTTTTGAGACAGAGTCTGGCTGTGCAGTCCAGGCTGGCCTTGAACTCACTGCAATCCTCATGCCTCAGTCTCCTAAGTGCTGGGATTACAGGTGCAAACCACCATGCCCAGCTGGGAAAAGATTTTTTTTACTGCTTTTTCTTCATTGCATTTGAACTACTGACCTCCCGTTTCATGAGTTTTCCACTGTCCAAGGACTCACAAGTTAGTCCTGCAAGTGAAACCATGTGCTATGAAACCATGGTCTGAATGTTTGGGTCCTCTCAAACTTTTTGTGTTGAAACCCCATTCCCAACACGGTAATATATACTGTATAGTGCACAACTGGAAATAAGTATGGGAACCCAGCTGGGCGTGGTTGCGCACACCTGTAATCCCAGCACTTGGGAGGCTGAGGCAGGAGGATCGTTGCAAGTTCGAGGCCGGCCTGAGCTACAGAGTGAGCTCAAGGCTAGCGTGAACTGCATAGCAAGACCCTGTCTCAAAAAGACAAAAAAAAAAAAAAAAAAAAAAAAAAGCTAATTTATCAATGAAAAGTTTTTATTTTTAGGAAATACTCAAACATTTTATTTTAAAGGTTAGGGTATTTAAGTCAGTGGTAGAATACTTGCCTAACATGCATGAGGCCCTGAGTTCAATCTCCAGCACTACAATAATAAAAAAATATTATTTTCACATTCTTAGTATAAAAGTGGTCGTGAAATATTAATAAAGTACTCATAAACAAGAACCAAAATTCACTAAAGGTGTCTTTATATAGAATCATAATTCTAAAGCAGTGCTCAGGGTTTTACCTGAGAAATGCAAATATGTTTTAAAAGCTAGACCTTTCTTTGAGACAAGGTCTCATTTTGCTGCCCAAGCTGGTTTTGAACTGGGACTACAGGATCTGGGACTACACCATATCAGGCCTAAAATTCAATAAGATCTTATGAGGCAGGTGGGCATATGAGAGAAACATTTTCTTATTAAAGAACAGATGAAAAAAGGGATTTCTGGCTATGAATAAAGTAAAAGAGAAAGATGAATTTCTGGATAACGATTTTTTTTCTGTTAATGGCAACAATATACCAAATTAAGAAAGACCCATACATACTTTTTCTGCAGGGCCCTCAGGGCACACCATAAAACTCTTTCTCCTCCTCCACCAGCATTGCAGTATGGGTGAAAAAATGCAATCACCATTTGATTTTTCCCATTCTTGTTGGCTGACATCGACCTTTTCTTTCTCTGTAGCAGCCATCTGATTCCCCAAAGGGCAAAGGCCAAAAATACACATAAAATTCCACACACAATTAGCCCAGGGAAGAATAATGCATAAAAAAACCTGAAATAAGACAGGAAAGGTGAAAAATCAATCTGATGCTCATTTTAAAAAAAGACTACAAAGGAAACTTTAAAATATTCACTTTATATAGTAGTAGAAATGAGAATTTTTGTAGTTTGTAAGCTTGCCAGGAAAACACTTAGTACATTTCTTTTCTTTTTGTGGAGTTTCACCACCGAGTTGTATCCCTAGACATTATTATTTTGAGGCAGTCTGGGTTATCCAGGCTGGCATTCAGTCCCCGATTCTTCTGTTTCAGCCTCCTAGGTAACCAGCACTGCAGGTATACACCACCACGCTTGGCAAAGTATTTAATTTTTAAAATTCTAAGCAGGAGAGGTGGTGTGCACCTGGAGTCCAGCTATTTTGGAGGCTAAGGTGGAAGGATCACTTGATCCAGGCCACAGTGGATCTTTTACCTCTTCATTTTATAATATAAGGCCTTGACAGTTCAAGTTTGTCAGTTATTCTTTCAAGTAATAACTGTGTCTAATTCAGTCTGCAACTGAGACAATCATGTAAGAGGTTTTCCTTGAGAAAACCATATGGAGCTTTAGCCATACCCGCTTCCGTTACACAGAATATTACAGAGATAGGTACTCAACCCTGTAACTGGAATGAGTCCACTTTAAATCCTTTAACCAGCTGGGAGATAGTGCTGAAAAATAACAATACAGGACTCTTTCCAGGCCCTGTAACTAGAACAAGTCCACTTTAAATCTTTTAACAAGAGCTTTGTACTCAAGAATTAAGATTTAACAAAAGCAATTATCTTTTATCACAGATTCACTTTTATTTCTTTTTGTTTTGGGACAGGGCCTTGCTATGTGGTCCAGGCTGGACTTCAACTTGTGATGATCCTTCTGCCTCAGCCTGGCACATCAGACACTCTTGGTTAAAACTGGATTTGGCAGGGCTGGGGATTTAGCTCAGCAGCAAAGTGCCTGCCTGGCAAGCCCAAGGTCGTGAGTTCAATTCCTGGTACTAGAAGAAAAACGAAAAACAAAAAAAACTGCCTTTGGCAGGTGAATGGGGGTGAAAAACACAATGACAGCTTGGCATCATCACCCTCATCTGTGCTAAGAAACTGTTATCCGGCTACTTTCCTACCAGCAGTGTAAATGTCAACTTAGTGAAAAAGGTGAATGCTACCTTGACATTATGGTAAGAGTTTTGATCCTGAAGATTCACTGAAAGGGTCCTGAGGCTGCAATGGGTCCATGGATCACACTCTGAAAATCACCATCTTAAAAAGTGAACAGAAAAGCTGGATGTGGTGGTGCACGCTTGTAATCTCAGCCCTTGGGAGGCTGAGGCAGGAGGATTGTTCCAAGTTCGAGACCAGCCTGGGCTATAAAGTGAGCTCAAGGTCAGCCTGAACTGCACAGCTAGACCCTGTCTCAAAAAAAAAAAAAAAAAAAACCAAAAAAACCCCCCAAAAAACAGAATTTCACAGAAGTGGTAAGATTTGTCATTTATTTAAAATTTGAAAGATATGAATTTATAAAAGCAACACTATATACCGGTAAGGCAGTTTGCTTTTCTAGGGCACTTTCAAAAGCCTGTTTTATTTAAAAAGCAGATGACTTAGCATCTAAAGATGTTTGTGACAATTCCTTCAAATGATTTCAGTGGGTAAATTCAGTGTGTATTTACCTTAAAATGAGAAAAAACTCCCACATTAATGACTAAAGTTAAACCAGTCCTTTTCATCTCGTTAGTTTCAAAGACACACAGGTCCTATAAATTTATTAAATACCCTACAGTACTTGCACATCAAAATTATCTAGGGCCAGAGATTTAACTCAGTGGCACAGCGCCTGCCCGGCAAGCGTGAGGTCGTGAGTTTGATTCCCGGTATGAAAAAAAAAATTATCTGACAATTTGTTTAAACATAAAATACATAACATTTTTTATCCGTGTTTTAAGAAAAGGATTTTAAAAAGGTAACTAGGGGCTGGGGATTTAGCTCAGCGGCAAAAGCGCCTGCCTGGCAAGTGCAAGGTCGTGAGTTCAGTTCCCGGTACCGGAGAAAAACCAAAAAAAATAAAATAAAATAAAAATAAAAAAAGGTAACTATTCAACAGTATGCTGAAACATTTAGGCAAAATGTATAAACCATGAGTTAGGGACATTCCTTATGGCAGGGAAGAACTCAGGAGACTTTCTCGTTCAGAGTAATTTAAACAATGTTTAAATAGGCAAATATTAATTTTGGTGAGGTCATGTACATACTGCTTTCCAGGAAGCTACGGTATGAATTGTAGATTTCATCCTGAATTAGGAAATATATTGTTGTTAAAGGAACACAACAGGTACAATATGCTATCATTGAAGGTGAACCTTTTAGAGACCCAGTGTCCAGGCGACAACCCCAAACCTACCTATTTATCGCCAAGAGCCAACACTGCAATTAGACCATCATCCTGAGGTTTTAGTTAGCATACAAAAACCGACTTCCGACTCCTGACGTCATCGCAGAGCGGGCTCTGCAGCGTGTGTGCCAGAGTTGGCCACCACTGGCTGGGTCGTCATTTTACCCGTGTAGGACAAGGCATTTACGATAAAGCAGTATCAAAACAACAAAGGTGAAGAAAAGTCAGGTTT
Organism: Chinchilla lanigera; assembly: GCF_000276665.1. Lineage (NCBI taxonomy): Eukaryota > Metazoa > Chordata > Mammalia > Rodentia > Chinchillidae > Chinchilla > Chinchilla lanigera. Next base: position 5,298,624 of record NW_004955431.1, on the reverse strand, counting down.
TTCACCAAAAACGTTAACAGTGGTTATCACCAGATGGTAGCTTCCCTGTTGAGTTTTACTTAACTACTTCCTAACTTTTCAACTAGAAACAATGCCTCGTGTCCATAATAAAAATAAAAGCTATATTTAATATAACTATTTTTACATCAAAAAATAAATCAGCGAATAATTAAGAAGTAGAAGCGTGATGGCACACACCTGTAATCCCAGCACTCGGGAGGCTGAGGCAGGAGGATCGTTGCGAGTTCGAGGCCAGCCTGGGCTACAAAGTGAGCTCAACGCCAGCCTGAACTGCATTGCGAGACCCTGTCTGAAAATGACCAAAAAAAAAAAAAAATCACCCGCGCGCGGAAACGCACCCCTGCAATCTCAGTTACTTTGGAGGCCGAGGCAGAAGGACCGCATTTACCTAGGACAGGTTTAACCCCCAGTACCGGGACCAAAAACAAAAGCAGAAAGCTTTATAATGAATGGCAGTTAAAGAAAAGAGACAGAATAACTAGTTTCTTCAGCGGGGAGACAAGACAAATTGGAAAAGAGTTATAAAGGAAGATGAAAGAACCTCAGTAGCTTATGACAGACCCACCGGACTGGGAAGAAGGGCAAAAGTGAAACGGGGAAGCAAACGGCGCTGCGCCAGCACGGAGACAGGCGGGAAACGCTGCGCTGCCCCGGAGCTCCACGACCTCGCCTACTCCAGCCTGTCTAGGAGACCCCGAAAGGAGAGAAAGACGGCTCACTAACCTGAGAAAATATCCCAGATCCATGCCAACGCAGGCCGTTCCCCGCAGACTTGAGCTGCACTGGACGGGCAACTACCACGACCGGACAGGTACCGCCTGCGAGCCCGCTCGACCGGCCCCTCACCTCAGCAACTCACACACGCACCGAGCCCTTCGGAGGCCGCCATCTTCCGCCGACTCCCGAACTCAGGAAGCTCTTTAGCGTTCTTTTTCTCTATTGGCTCCTTAGGAAGTTTGCGGTACTCTCCCCGCCCTCACGAGCCGGTTGTGTGTTTCAATTGGTTACTTATGGCCGCTTCCCACGGCCTTCCAACCAATAGAATCTGCCGGGGCGTAGACCTGCTCTGTTCGGCGCTCACGGACCCGCCTAGAGGGGCGACCCCGCAGGGGCATCAGTGGGAAGGGGCGTGGCCTATAATGGACAGTTGCCGCTCCCGCCCCCGGCCCCTCCCCCACCGTGAGACCCGTGCGGGCGCCCCCGCCCCCACGCCCGAGCCCACGGCCGGGTGGAAATCAAATGGGAGGGCCCTGCGGGGTGCGGGTCGATCTCCTGCGGGCAGAGTCCATTCCCGCAGCCGGCGCGTCCCGCGGCGCCCCACATCCCGGCGCGGAGTCCCGAAGCGGGCTGCGCGGACGCC
>NW_004955431.1:5267494-5297126 GCF_000276665.1 Chinchilla lanigera | reverse complement strand
CGCCGGAGGCGGTGCCGGCTGGCGGCGGTGAGCGTCCGGCCCGCGCGCCCCTCGCCCCTCACTGCCCCCCGGCTGGAGTGGCGCCTCGGTCCCGGACCCGAGGACCTGTTCCAGACCCCTCCGGCTGGAGTCGAACCGGAGCGATGCCGACACAACCGTTCTCCTTCCAGGATTTGTACGTCGCGCTCCTCTTCCCCGCGCCTCGCACCGGGTGACCTTTGGGCTCTGGGCCGATCGGAGAGAAAAACAGCAGCGACAACAAACTGGTGTCTTCAGGGGACGATGCCGGAGCCGGGGCGGCATGGTCCAGCCGGGGCAGAGGCCAGTCGGAAAGTGAGTTTCCTTGCCGCGCGGAGGGCGCTCGGACCTCCCTGCCTGCCGCCGGACTGGCTCGAGGCGCGGGGACCGCGTGCGCGGGTGGTGGTCGGGGCGAGGCTCTCCGGAAAAGGCGCAGGTGTCCGAGAACTGTTGGCGACTCCGAAGTTTGCTGTTCATCTTTACGCCGTCAAAGGGCTAGGTGAACGTGGAGTCCTGGGTAACAGCCTTCATTGTTCAAAGCTAATACCCCGAAGAAGTTACAGTCTGGTGCCTGAACTAATGTATGGTCCATATCCAACTCCTGCAGTTTTAAAAGTAACTTGAATGCACTTTAATTGTGTGTAACACATTTTTTGTGGTCACTTAATGCGAACAGTACGAAATACTTAGCGTGAAAAGCAGTATTTGCAGTCGCTTTCTTAATGTAGGTCTTCATTCCGCAAGTACTTACTGAAAGCCTATGTTTAGGCGCGGTATTGAGCGATAAAGTGCATAACATAGTATGTGTACACACACAGAAATCTTTAGGTTTTGTGTGTGTGTCTTTTTACATTTTTTTTTTTTACTTAAAATCATGTGCTATGTATTTTCTAATTTTTTCAGTTAATATATTTTTGAGATTGTTTCACTATTTGCCTTATGTACTTTAATCTTTGCCTAGGGTTGATGCACCAGAATTTGTTTCTGCACTGTGGACATTCCGGTTGGTGCTGCTGCTTTCTCTCTCAGGAGTGGACATGATCTTTTTTTTTCCTTTCTTTTTTTTTCTTGCAATGTAGTCCTTGAACTCACTCAGGCTAGCCTCAAACTGGAGGCGATCCTCCTGCCTCAGCCTTCCTAGTGCTGGGATTACAGCCTGTACCATCATGCCCAGTGGGACATGACCACATTTGCACTTGATTTTTAATGCCAGCACTGGAGGATTTCTTTAGGATGGACACTTAGGCCTGGATAACTGGACTGAAGAGGTGGTTAACTCTTTTCCATACATCTCTGAAATTAATTAATTCAGTGATACAAGTATTATCAAGTGCCTTTTAGTAATAGTGAAATTATGTCTGGCTTCTGGTGGTGTGGAAATGCCAGATAAAGGGATTAATGGTCGGGCAGAGAGGCTGGTGGGTAGATGATTCTTAACCATGTAAAGGCGGCATTTGATCTGGGGTATGGGGAGGAGTGGCTGTTGCAGAGGAGGGGATACTTCTAGCCCTGATAAATGCCCAGCTGGAGAGGAAAATCCTTATCCTTCCAGATCAGGCTCAAGACCTGGAACCTCTCAGGAGCTTGTAACTGCCTTGGCCCACGTTTACCTCACCCTCTTCTGGATTCCTTGATAATAACCATAGCTGTTGTTGTAGAACCTACTATGTGCTAGGCATTGTGTTAAGCACTTTATATCCCTCTGGGCACTCTTTGCTTCAGTCCTCACCACCTCCAACCCCTTTGGCACTGTTGGGCATTGAATCTGGGGTCTTGTGCTCATGTGGGGTGTTTGGTTGGTTATTTGTGCTGGTGATTGAACCCTGGACCTGGAATACTAACTGAGCACATATTCTACTACTGAGCTTCACCCCCAGCCCCGACGTAGGTATTATTATTCTGTGTCACCATTGGTTCAATAAGTATTTTTTTGAGTACTATGACAGGAATCCTAGGTACTGGGGATCCAGCTAAGTCCATGACTCTACCCTCATGGAGTTTATATCCTAGTAGGAAATACAGGGGAAAAAGGAGTAAATAAATAAATAGTGTTATTTCAGGTACTGGTAAGTGCTGTGAAGAAAAGAAGCAGCATAGAAGCCTGGGTAGGAAGGAAGATTCTATTTTAAGTGTGTGGTCAGAGAGTACTGCTGGCCGAGGTGGCACTAGAGTAAAGACCTGACTGATTCACTTTCCAGGGAAGTTTTCTGGGTCTCGAGTCCTAAGGTAGAAGTGTGGTAATCTAAAGTACACATTTGATCTTTGTCCTGTGTTTCTGACACAGCTAAAAGCCTTGGAATTTCCTGAGTGATGGAGCATTATTTTGTTGTTCATAATAAGCTTCATTTAACACACCTGAGTTTCTGTAGTGAGGTGACCCTTGATGGATCCCTAGATAGCTTTAGGGTGGGGGGTAGTTGCTGGAGGGACCACCCTGTGATTAAAGAATTAGAACTTTCCACCCCACCCTCCAACCTCTGGGGAGGAGATCAAGTTAATCACTAGTGGCCACTGATTTAATCATTCATGCCCATACAGTGGAACCTCCATAAAACCCCTGAGCAGCAGGTGTGGAGAGCGTCCAGGTGATCAACACGGCGACACCCTGGCAGGGTGGCTGTTGTGCCTGGAGAGGCTGTGGGATCCCTGCACAGCTCTCCCTGCCCCGTGCCTTGTGCCTCTCTTCCATTTGTTGTTTCTGAGTTATGTCCTTTAAAATTAACTGGCTAGCTGAGCATGATGGCTCTTGCCTGTAATCCTAGCACTCTGGAGGGCTGAGGCAGGAAGATCACAAGTTCAAACCAAACCCCGGGCGATTGAGGGTTGACTTAGTGAGGCCCTGTCTCAAATAAACAAAAGAATAAATGAATGTTGAGGATGTCACTCATCGCAGAGGGTCTGGGTGTTCATTCCCCGGTACTACAAAAACCAAACCGCACCATTCCACACCACCTTGGTAATAGTATGTAAGATGCTTTGTTGAGTTCTGTTGCCACTCTAGCAGAGTATTCACTGTAAAGTTGTGGACAGGCCCTGGCCTTATAGCCAGTCATTCAGAAGCTTAGGTGCCCCAGATTTGATGACTGGTGTCAGAAGGCGGGAGGGGGGGGGTCTTATGGGACTGAGCCCCTCACCCAGTGGGCTCACCCACTGTCTGCTAACACCAGGTAGTGCTGGAACTGAATCGGGTTATAGGGTAGCCAGTCACTGCCTGGAAGGTTGGAGAATTGTTGATGTGAAGAAAGCCCCACCTGTTTTGTGTTGGAGTGTTGTGATAAGAAATAGTACAGAGGGAATGACTTTAGTGTTTGAGGAACTGTCAGAAAGTCAGAGCGGCCGGAGCAAAGAGAGGGAGAAGGGGAAGCGGTAAAACGAGAGGTCAGAATTCATCATCATTTTACAGATAGGGAAACTGAGGCAGAAAGTAATCAACTTGCTAATAAAAGACAGATCTGTGACTGAGTCCTGGCCAGAGTGCTCTGTCTTAGGAAGATATTACCTTCCAAACTTCCTTGACACTTGGTCATACCACCTGGTATTCTTATATAAAATAATGAATGTAGCTTGTCTTCTTAAAAGTAGGGACCAAGTTTGTACCATTTAAAAGTCACTCTCTGTAGTATGAAAAGGAGCCCCACCGCTGTTCTTGAATGAATGAATGAATGATGTATGATCTCCTCTTGGAGGCTTCTCTGTGGGACATCAGTGACCGGGTAACCTGGGTCCCTCGGTGTTCAGTCCACAACAGGGGACACCTGCTTTCTGGTGCTGTTCAGCTGGGGGATGCAAAGACGAACAGAGGTTGGCTGCTGTTCGTCATAGCTGCTGAGACAGGTGTGTACGTAGTTCAGCACCCACAGGGGAGAAGGATCTGTTTCTCCTGGGAGCAAGGCATGCAAGAGGAACTTGAAGGGGAGGTGGCGCTCGGTGTGGGAAGAGCAGTTGACCGGGGCATGTAGCATGGAGGGCAGGGTGCTGCAGGCGGCGTGTGTGAAGGTCCAGAGCAGTGGCAATGGAAAGCAGCTCTTGGGGGCTGGGAGGGCGTGGCCAGGCTGGAGATTGATTGTGGAAGGCCCTGTTGGTCAGGTCAGCAGTTTGGACTTTAGCCCACAGGCGGGACGTAGTGTGTGGGGAAGTGGTCCGAGGCCCCCTTGGGGAGGAGGCTGAATGCGGAAGGGGAACAGTGGGAGTTGGAAGACCACCGAAGGCTGTTTAAAGCGATCCTCCCCATCCACACAGAGGCTATGAAAATCGTGAAGAGCTGGAGGTCAGTTCTACCTATTCTGATTGGCTGTGGCATTGCTGTAGAGAGAGCGGGCTTTCTAGGCCCCAGTGTCCAGAGTGCTGGAGGCCAGGGGAGTCCCAACTCGGGGTGTAGTTCTAAGTAGGCTGGTAAGCTAAAGGAGTGAGAAAGCTGAATTTGAAATGTTTTTTGCATTTTTCTGTAAGCCCAAAGGATGGCCATAGGCTCACAGCATATGTATCAAGGAAGTACCTAGTTCAGGGGACTTCAGTATCGTTTTTATCTATAGGAGAAAACTGGAATCATGGGCAAGTGAAGTGCGTTTTTTTCTACCAGTGTTAAATTCTGAAATGTCTTGCTCTTCTGTTTGTCGATCATGCTGGGGTCAAACACAGAGCCTAACATATGCTATGCAAATGCTCTAGCACTGAGTTACACTTCCAGTATGAAGGGTGTTTTGTTTTGTTTTTCTTTTTAAAAAAGCTAAGTTAAAAGAGAAAATATGAACAGAGCAAAGCTAGAGTGTTGACCTTTTGTGGGGTGAGTAGTATTGGGGATGGAACCCAGGACCTCAAGCACGCTAACTGAATGCTCTGCTACTGAGCTGGTTCCCAGCCTGGCAAATATGACTTAACTGTTTTTTCTTCCTCCCTCCTCCACCCCTGTAAATCCCCCTCCTCTCCCCGTTTTGTGCCACAGATCAGACCCTGTGCTTTTCCACTGAGCTGTACCCACAACCACATAGAATCAGGAATTGCAAAATCTGCCCTTTGAGAACATAGCAGTTTTGCCAGTGCCAGGAATCAGACAGCCCCATAGTTGGAGCTGCTAGCAAGTTCATATCTTAGTTGCGCCTGTCAGTGTCTTCACTCACCTTTGTTGACTTGGTGTGGCTCTCAGATGGTCACCACCTGAAGGAGCTCAGGCTCTGCCTCCCCTTACTCTCAACAGATTTCCTCGCTGGGAAGCTGACCCCACTGGTTATGCTTTTCTTCACCTTTCTGCCTGGCTTTACCCACTTGCTCCCCGAATTTTATTTAGAATTACTCTACAACCTACTTTTATCTCCTCTCTGGAATCAGATGGAATGCCTGCCCTTTTTTCAAGGTCATGCCGTCTACCAGTACTGTTGGGTCCTTCCTCCCTACCTGTCTGGAGCTTTTATTGGCCCTTTTCTTTCTTCCCCTCCACTCTTTCCCTTTCTTGGCCTGTGAAGCCATTCACTTCGCTCTTGTTCTAAAATCTCTCCTATTACCTTGTGTCTCCCATTGGTTATTATACTTTTTCCCCTCCTCTTCTTCCTTAGACTTCAAGACGAGAACTCCTCAACCTTTTAGTCACCAGAGACTGATTTCTACAAAGACAGTTTTTCCCCAGACTTGGGCGTGGGTGTTAGTTTCTTTTCTTGTTGTTAGTATATATTTGAAATACATAATAATTACACTTCTCAGTAGTAGCATCACAGCTTCAGTGCCACCTCAGATCATCAGACATTAGATTCTCATAAGGAACATGCAATCTAGATCCCTTGGATGTGCAGTTCACAGTAGGATTTATTCTCTCATAAGAAGCTGATGACCCTGTTGGTCTGACAAGAGGCTGAGCTCAGATATTAATGAGAGGGGTGGGGAAGTGGCTGTAGCCACTGCTCACCTCCTACTATGTGGCCCAGTTCCTAACAGGCCACAGACCTTGTCCCTGTGGTAGGGGGAGGGGGTAGTGTTGTGGATAACAATACGCCACTGTAGTAGATAAGCTGTTCTTGTTTTAAATTGCCAGGATCAAACCTGTCCCACTCATCAAGGATACAGTGAAGTTGGTAGAATGTGGGGACAAAGTCCAAGAGATTCCCCATGTACTTGTCTTGGGACCTGTATTAAAAAGGAGACAGCTAGGCCTGGCTTCCTTCAGGTGATATCCCATGTAAGAGGAGGAGACCCGAAGTCCACAAGATGCTTCTTGTGAGACTTTTGCACAGGATTGGACAGATGTTTCTGTCTAAAGTATGAGAATACAGAAGGATGGAAGAAAGCTCCATGAGGGCTTTGTCTTCAGATCAAGACTTTTAGAGACAAGGGAACTGAACCACTTGTTGGCTTTGCCTAGTCTTTTAACTCTCAAGAGGTAATGTCAGGACTTCCCAAGCAAAGTTCTTTTAACCACCCAGTGGAATCACTCTTGGATCAAATGGAAAAAAACATCGCTTGCATTTACTCAGGTGGGAAAAGGACTAAAAATGGGAATAGCTCTGTTTTTATGTACTCAGTCACTTTAATTGGCTTTTAAATATTGTGAAAGGCTGTTCTGCACAGGGCCAGGCATAGGTCTTTAACTTATCTGCATTTAAACAAGTAAGCACAAAACACCGGAGGCGATGGTCTTAGGCAAGCTCTTAGTGTTGATAAGCTGAACATGGGTAGGGGCTAAGGCACACAGTGCACTCCTCCTGGGTACCTGAGCTTTACTGTCCCGGCTGGCTGGTCAAAAATGTCGTCAGGTGGTTCCTTTTACAAATGACTTGCCAGGTAAACTTGTTCCAGGTCCTTCTTTCCTTGAACAAAGAATCAAATGAGACAAACCAAAAATGGTACCAAAAGTTAATTTGAAAAGTGAGAAGCGGTTTGTGCTAATATTGTTTAGACAATTAGACGCCAAGCTCTTGTACTCTGAGTAACTGATTTAAAGATAATAATACGCAGTGTGTTAATCATTGTTACCCTCCTATTATCTTGTTTTGAAATTTCGGGTTTTTTTCTCCTTAAAAGAAAAAAAGTGAGGGGTGAAGGGTTAAGGGGGCAAGTGGCTCTGCACAGTGAACTTGGGCTGAACAAAAGAGGAAAAGAGAAAAAAAGCAAAAATAAAAGTACACCCTGGTTTGGGAGACACAGGATGGCTTTGGTGAAGAGTTGTGACAGTGGGTTCCTTGTGATGTCCCGTGTCTTTTATGCTGTCCACATTTTGTGGGAACCTGCAAGAAATTCTACATCCAGGGTCCTGAGAGGCGGAGCTATATAGATCCTGGTGTTCTGGACTCACAACCAGAAACGAACCAAATGGTACCGAGTGACAAACACCAAGACGCATGGACTGCCAATTGGAGTTTAGGACGAGCCTTTATTCCTGGCCAGGGACTGCCTGAGAGCCTCCATGCAGGGATGGATCAGACCAGTCCCCATCCAGGGACGAGAGCGGTTTTTAAACCCTTAAAACCACATCCTATTTGGCAAACACGTCACATCTGTAACAATGAGGGGACTCTTTTTTTAATGGCAGGAACAGTACATTCCGAGAATCCCGGAGGGGTAGAGCATTCACAATACATTTTGGGAGTCCAGGAAGGGCAGGGCGTTTATAACCATACATTCCAGAAATGGTAAACATGAAGATCTAACCCCACGGGAGGGGTGGTAACTGGGAATTAAACTGGAACCTTTGATGTCGGTGGTGGGGCTCTTACACCTGGGATCCCTCTTTCCTGGCCAGCCTAAGCCATGCCTATCTCCTCTCTCGCCATCTTTGAGCAAAGAACAGCCCTTGGCAGTGTTTGACTGCCCTGCTGGTGCCTTGATTTTGGATTCCCACCTTTCTGAATTGTGAGAAATGAAATTCTATTTATAAATCACCTAGTCTGTTACTTTCTAATAGCAGCAGAAATGGGTATTGATACGCAGAAGTGGGGTGTTACTGTAACACGTACCTGAAATTGGAACCTGGGTCGAGGCTAGAAGAGTCTGGAGGAGTTGGCTAGAGAAAGCCTAGACTGCTGTGAACGAAGCGTTCAGGGTGATTTGGGTGATGGTTCAGAAGAAGAGGGCTGTAGACAGCCTGAATCTTCTTGATTTCTTAAGTATTTGCCATCAGAATGTTAGTAGAATAATGAACAATAAAGGCCAGTCTGGTTAGGTCTTAGGCAGCAGTGAGCACTGTCTTTAGTGAAACCAGAGAAAAGACCATTCTAACTAAGCATCAAAGAACTTGGGTTAATTGTGTTGGTGCCCTGATGCCTGGTGGAAGGCATGTGATAATCTAAGATACTGAGTGGAACAACGCTTTAGCAAAGTGTGTAGGGTGCTGTGTGGCTTCTCTCGATTGCTTACAGTAAAATACAGGAGAAGGAATAAAGACAAATTATAATCAAAGGGAGTCAAAATTTAAAGAATAAAAAAGTGCTTGGGTGAAAACGTGAGGTAGCAGGCTTGGAAGGAAGCCAGCTGCTGTCCCGAAGCAGAGTGATCCTAAAGGCGCTAGAGAGATCTGTGAGGCTGACGTTCCCGCCCCAGGCCTTGATTGCCAGGTCCTTCGAGGCAGAAAGGTTTTAAGGAAGGGGCTTGGCCCTCCCGTGGGACCTTAGGGCTGCCTCCTTAGGGCCACTCAGATTCTCCGCTCCTCACCATCAGAACTGTATCTCCAGTGGGATTTGATGCAGGTGGACCGCCACGCTGGAAGGGTGTAGCTTGGAACCTCCATACCGTTGGCGTGGCCACAGCTGCACATGTACAGAATGCAAGAGCCGCAGTGGCGTGGCTCTTCCTCCTAGGTTTCAAGGATGTTCTGCAGAGCCTTGGGCCTCAGGCCAGCCTGTAGCCCTCAGCCCTTACCATTGTAGCATGTGGCTCTCGGCAGCCAGGGCTAATCTTGGCAGCTAGCCAGAGCTCTGTTCGGCAGCTTCCCCAGTCTCTGCCTATCTGTGGGTCTCTGGAGGCTTTAGATTAGCAACAGTCCTTAGTGTTCCCTCTCCCTGCCCCTCTCCTCCCCCCTCAGTCTCGCTGTCTCTCTATCTCTCTCTCTCTTTTTTTTTTTTTTTTGGTCTTTTTGAGACAGGGTCTCCCTCGGCAGTTCAGGCTGGCCTTGAGCTCACTTTGTAGCCCAGGCTGGCCTTGAACTCGCAGTGGTCCTCCTGCCTCAGCCTCCCAAGTCTGTCTCTATTCTGCCCATTCTACACGAGTTTTGTGAGTAGATTTTCAGGATCTGCTGGGCCCGTACTGCCCAGATCAAGACAACTCGAGAGAGGCTTTATTTGAACAGAGCCTGTGCTACAGCACAGCAGTGTAATACGCCAGAGCAAACTCTCCTAGACCAACCCAAGGAGTATGAGGGAAGTGCTGCTTATATAGTGTATCAGTAGCCCTGTGATTGGTTCAGGTTTCTACTTGCTGATTCAAGCCTACTGATTGGTCCAAATTCAGTTTTGCCACTTGGTTCAAATTCAAGTCAGCAGTGGTTAGGGCAGACATCTCCTGGAGCAAGTATGGGCATGAGGGACAGCTGTTGTCAATCAAAGCACTCTCCGTTTTGGCTGTCGGAGGGAAGGGCAGGGTCTGGCTGTTTCGATCTCTCACTACTACCTTACAAGCCAGGGCAAAGGCAGTGAGGCCTTAATATTCTCAGCACTGTGCTCAAGGTCAAGTCCTTGTCCTGCTGGAAGGGGCTGGATGGAAGAAGGGAAAGGGAGCCCCCACTTCTCAGCTTCATTTGCCTGGGACTTAGATCAGCATCAGGCAGAAAGGGCAGATGAAAACTGCTGCTGACTTTCCCCTCCCTGGTGGAAACCCCCAGCCTGGGTCCTGGGGTGGCCCAGCGTCCTGTGCTCTCGCTGCACCAGGCTGCAGGGGTTCCACCTCTACCTTGGTAGTGGGAGGGAGCATTGTTTTGGTTCAGATACTACAGATTCACTGTTGTGGCCATTTGTAGAGAGTTAACTTCTGTGTTTTTAAATATTCACCAGTCCACGGAGCTCCTCATACTTCATTCTACTGCATCTGACACTTGCATCAGTTAGAATTTTACTGTATTTGATTGTAGTATAACAAATCCCAAAACAACAACAGCTCTTCATGAAGTCTTGTGGCCCCAGGTTGTATGGTAGGTTCATAGTTATGGGTCATCAGGAGCCCAGACTTTTTTCTCTCCTCTAGCAAGCATAAAAGGTAGATGTAGGCACAAGAACACCTTAAAAAGTTTATTTTAGCAGACAGCAATTCATAAACCCAGCAGGTCACTGAGGGGATAGGGAGAGGACATATTTTATAAAGTGTTCATGGAAACAAAACAGAAAATATATGACTGCTTACAGTGGAAAGTCCCATATTTAAACATTGCTTGACAGTTTCTGACTGATAAAGTCCTTAGTTAGAGTTAATTTGGGGGTTCTGGTTGTGTTTTTGTCTTGGTTACTTTTCTCTCGTTGCTGAGACAAAATACCCAACACCCAAAATGAAGGAAGGAGAAAGGTTTATTTAGCTTATAGTTTGTGGAGGTTTCAGTCCATACTTGGCTGGCTCCGAGGCAGAAGGTAGCAAAGCAACACGAGCAAAGAGGGGAATGGCAGCCGAACAGCAAAGCAGCCAGAGCAAAAGGGAGGAATGGCGGCAAGCAGCCTCTTTCCCTGCCTTACATTGTAAACAGGCTACCCCCACCTGAGAGGCATGTAGCTCTCACATAATTTCCATGTCCTCCTCTTCCACAGGCTCAGGATGTATACAAAGTAAGCACCCTGGCTTCCTGCTGAGTCACTTAGCCAAACCTCTAGACTCCCCAAGTTGATACAATGTATCAACCATAACAGTTTTATTGTATTTTTTGCATAGTACTGGGGATTGATCCCAGAGCCTTTGTTTGTATAGAGCTACCTTACCAGCCTTTGTTTTTAATTTTTAATTCTGAGACAGGGTCTTGCTAAATCTTCAGTTGCCCAGGCTGGACTTGAACTTGCATTTTCTGTTTCAGCTTCCCAGCAGGGTGTTGGTTTTACAGGCATGTGCCGCCAAGTTGGTGGTTTCTGATTGACTAAGTTTAAACTTTGTTTTGCTGTTCACATTGAGTTGGCTTATATAATAACCAAAGGTTCTGGAACTGTCTCAGCCTGAAGACCTCCCAATTAATTAATTTCTTTATTAATTTTTTTTTAGCAAACTCACCTCTCCCTCCCTTGCCTAAGAGAATGAAGTTAGCATTGCATATTCTGCTTGTTCATTCCACCTGAGGAGAGGTGGGGATAGCTGTTTATGCCCTAGGCCTGAAGAAGTTTGGAGTAGCTGCTTATCTCTAAAGGGAAAAAAAAAATCTAATTTTTGAAGTTCCACTTTACATTGCTGGTTACATTTCTCCTGTAGGTCAGGTTACCCATCTGGCAGGCTATGGCAGAATGCAAACCATTTATTTGTATTTGGAATTAAGATCTGCTATTATTGCTTCCTTGGCAATTTATAGGTGAGAAAGGACAGGTCCAGAGCCCAGTGTACACACTTACTGTGTCTAGAAGACCTTTAAAATTTTTTTTTTGGAGTGAATTTTCCTGGAAGAGAAAAAGGCTTGAGAAACTTTTGTGTCCTGAAGCTGAAGTTTTTCTTAAAGGTACAATTTTAAAATCCCAATTTCTATGTCTTTCCGTGTGTTTAAAAATTTTTGTTTTATCCTATCTCAAGGTTGCTGTATGCTCTGGAAATTACTGAACCTATGATATAGGACCTCGAACTGAGAGAGAAAATAGATGTAACTCCCAACCTGCTAAATAGTCGATGCACCAAGTTCGTGTTCCCCTAAATCAAAGAATGAATTCTAAGGAACAATAGAGGTTAATAATAGGAAAATTTATTGGAGAAAAGGAATGGGGAATAGGAGGAGTAGGAGTAGTTCCTGATAGATGAGACGGGCCCAAAAGGGTTGCCAAGGAAGTTTTGTAGAGCAGAATCACGCGGTGGGTAAAAACGACGATCAACCAATAAGATTACAGGTATAACCGTTTAGTAAATACTGATCCAATCAGGAAGCTGGTCATGTAGCAAGTGTACGCGGATGACATATTAACCTTGATGGATAAAATATAGTCTTAGTCTTGTCTTTAGTCTTAGTGGGTGGGAAAGAATGGCTCATCCCTAATGAGATAATGGTTTATTTATGGGAAATCTCAAAAGAGTGGTACCAGTAATCTCAAGCTTCTGTTTATCCCATAGGGAAGCATATAAATCTAGCCATTGTGACTTTAATCTTCTTCAGATGCACCTCCAGGCACAGTTTTGATGTGTTCTCATCTTCTGCACTGACTCCCTCTCGGAACTAACCCTGTCTGACTGCCTATAATAGTCCTACCTGACTTAGCTATCTGTAATATTTACACTGCTATTAGAGGAATAAAAGACTGAGTGAGAAAGGAGGGAGGAGCTGCTTTCTGAATGTTAAATATTTGTCTGAAAGTTTAGCAGCCCATATTTTAGCAAGCAAATATGTAAGTTGTTGGGAATGCAATAGGGGAGTGAACAAAATCAAAGGATTCCTATGCTTGTGGAACTCACGTCCTACCTGAGGAGACAGCAAACCTCTGAAATAAATACTGTTTGAATACGCTGGAGAAGACAGGGGTGAATGATTGGAAGTTGGGTGTGCTTTGCAGTGTAGATAGGTCACTTTGGGGGAAGTCACTGAGAAGGTAACCTTGGGGCAAAGACCTGGGGGAGGTGAGGAGGTGAGGCATGTGCGTCTGAGATGCTGGAGGGAGTATTTCTAAACTGAAGGAGCAGTTACTGCAGCTCAGAGGCCCTGAGGTTGGCCTTGCTTTCTTTAAGGACAAGGAGATCAGAATGGTAGTAGCAGAGTAAGGGTGGGGGAGTGTGAGATCAGAAGGAATGGAAGGGGCAGATTGTCTTGACATCTCACAGATTACTGTAAGGATTTAAATTCTCCCTGAGGCTTTTTTAAGGAATGACACCTGACTTCCCCTTACAGGGCTTCTGACTTTTGTGTTGAGAATAACCTTTGGGGAGGTGGTAAGAGCGGAAGTCAAGAGGTACTTAGGAGTTTTTAAAGTAATGCACATTAAATGTGCTAGAGGCTTGGACCAGGGTTGAGGTGAACTTGCTCAAAAGTGGATGGATGTTGGAAGGTGGAAGTGGGAGGATTTGTTGGATCTTTACAGGGGGTTTGAAAGGAAATGATTCTTACCTAGGCTGGAGCCCAGATTTTCCCCAGGCAAGTGCAAGGAAGAAGTTTTATTCAGTAAGGTAGGAAAGACTGGGAAGGCAGGGCAGGGGCTGTTGCAGACTAGTTAAATTAGAGATGCCTCTTCAACGTCTAAGGGATGCGATAACGAAGCATTTAGGTCCGTAAGTGTGGAGTCTGAGAGTAGCTGGCTGTAAATATTTTGTGAGGGTGCCCCTGTCCCAGTTCCGACTTTGGAACTGAACCCCCAAGGTGATGGCGTGTCTGGGGTGCACGCCACTGCTCCGCAGCCAACCAGGTTTGCAAACTCAGCAACAGTAACAAATTAAAGGAATGAAGTGGAAAAAGGAAGACACTTTATCTGTAAGAAAGGAAAAAATCCGGAAGAAAGAAAGCTGCCCTGTTAGAGGTGAGGGCAAGCCCCACCCCCAGGTAACTCGGGCCTGTGTCCTCTGCTTCCTTTTTTCAGGTGATGAAGACCCTCCCTCCCAGGTCAATTCCTGGAACTTGTCACACACTGATTTGCTCCCTAGATTTTCATAGATGGAGCCCAGGCCTCCAGACCCTAACCTAGGCACCATCACCAATGGACACATTCCCAGGTGGGTTTTTGTTTGTTTCCCTCCTGCCCCTGTGCTGATAGGGATTTATCCTTGGGATTCATAGGTTAGGAGGAGTCCTACAGACAAGTTTGCTTGGATTTAGTGATAATGTAGGGAGATGCTTAACTAGGGGAACGTATGTGTATCTGTGTAGCAGTATAGTGGCCCTAGAGTGGGAGTACATGCGTATTTTTAATATATTTTCCTTTAAGTTAGTAATCCCGCTTGCCCTTTCGTCTCCTTTGCATTCTTTTTGGGGTGTGGGGTGGCTGTCTTGGTTTCAAGCACCTGGCTTCCCCTGAGCTGTGCTTGTCAGTCCCCCCTCTTGTGAATGGTTCCCTCCAGTAAAGATTTCACTCTTTCTAGTCAGCAGTTGCCAGAAAGCCTAATGAGGGCCTTACTCTTTTCTTTCCCTGCCTGCAGACCCCTCTCCCCACAGTGGCATTAGGAGGTGGGGATTTGGGGGTGAGTAGGTCATAAGGACAGACCTGTTGGGATGACTGTCCTTACAAGAGAGGCTTGAAGGAGCCCCTTTGCTGTTTGCCCAGTGAGAAGGCACCTAGAAAGCTAGAACCTTCTCTGAAGTAGGAAGCAGTCCTTAGCAGATGTCATACTGCTGGCACCTTGATCTTGGAGCTCCCAGCATCCAAAACTGTGAGAAATAATTTTTTGCATATAAATTACCCAGTCTAAGATCCTTTGTGACAGCACCCTGATTAGACTAAGGAAGGTGGTATTTCCAAGGAACTGGGTGAGGTCACCAGGGAATGGGTATAGAAGAGAAGAGATTCAAGGGCAGAGGCAGGGACCACTCTAGCACGCAGAGGGTTGGGGCCAAGGTCTGGAGAGGGGCTCTGAACAGGAGCTAGGGGGGCATAGAAGGGAAAGCAGGAGGTGTGGTAACCTGGAGGCCGACCTCCAAGACAACCACCAGGCACCCTGGGCAGCAGAGCAAAGGCACCTGGTGCAGGTGTGAGCTTGTTTGCAGGTCTTTTGATGTCTTCTTTTGTCTTGGCGCAGCAGTCAGCTGGATGGAGATTGAGAAGAGGCGGAGAATAAGGTGGGGTTAGGGTGCTGAGGGCCAAGGGAGGAGGTGGAGGATGTGTGTCCAGGAAACTGAAGAGAGAGGAGTGGGAAGTGGTGCCAGGTGATACTGAGGAACCTCTCCAGTGGTGACAAATCAGCTCATAGCCAGCATCCTGGATGTTTTATTTAGTCTTTAAGCAGCTGTGAGGAATACGCATGCACCCCATTGGAACTTTGAGTAAACTAGTGTTGGAGCTAGGTGTCGTGGTATACACCTGTGATCTTAGTACTTTGGGAGGTTGAGGCAGGAGGATTTAAGTTAGGTTTGCCTGGGCAACTTACTGAGACCTTGTCTCAAAGTAAAAAAATGTGCTGAGGGTGTAGATTGGTGTGAAGACCCCGGGTTCCATCCCCAGTACCACGCACACAAACACAAGGTGTGAAGTTCATAGGAAGGTGCATGTAATGAACTGAACTTGAAACACGTCTCTGTTTTGGCCCCTTCTGAGGTGTGTGTGTGTGTGTGTGTGTGTGTGTGTGTGTGTGTGTGTGTGTGTTTTCACGTGCACGGGTGTTTACTTTTTGTTTTGTTTTTGCTGTGTTGGGAATTGAACTCAGGGCCTCACATGTGCTAGGCAGGCAGTCTGTGGAGTCCCCAGCCGTACTGTAATGTTTCTTCACTCTAGGCCGTTCAGACAATGCAGTTTTATTAAAAGCACTCCCTCCAGTGAGCTTGTCAAGGTGGTATATTTTCATACCTCCCACACTGGCTGTTTCGTTTCAGTCTTGGAAGTCACCAGGCTCCTTACACAGTGGGATGAGGACCCAGGGGAGCTTCAATCTGAAGCTGACCCTCCCCGCACCCCCACTTGGAGTTTCAGTGATTGTTTTCAGTACTTTAACGCTGCCCTCTACTGTTCTTCTCTCCTAATGGCAGAACAAGTTTTGTGCTCCTCCCGTAGTCTCTTGTGCTTATGCTTAAGTATTTGGCTCTCAAGCTCCAGGTGATCTGGCATGAAGGGTGGGCTGTGGGCCCCTCACTGTCAGTAGATGTGCCGTGTGTACTGCTCATGTCCTGTGTGGGACCCGTCCAAGCCCTGCTTCCAGCATGCAGCCTACAGTCGGGCTCCACCATCCCGTCTGTTTCCGGGATCGTGGACTCTTCTTGTTGCTTTGGGAGGGCTGCTCTGGCCTGCTGGAAGGCTTTTCTGAGAAGCCCTGCCTTTTGTGAAGCTGGGTGGGCAGGTAATCTTTGTGAGTGCTGAAATATTTTAACCAGGTGTCCCTCCCCCAAATGGCCTTTTGTCCTGGAGGTTCCTGGAAACTTGAGCTGTCCATCTGCCTTGGGGCCCAGCTTCTCAGGTTGCAAAAGATGGTTTAGGACACCTAAAGGATTTTTATTTTTGTGTAGAAAAGACTCACAAAGACCTGGGAGGTACAGAAGAGGTAAACAACATGAATTTTATTTTGGAAAATGGCAGGCGAAGTTTGCCCTTATGAGAAGCAAAATAATTTAGTGCAACAAAGATACATAGAGACCTGTTCTAGCAGGAGAATAATGGCGTTCACCATTTCATTGTCGTAAAGGGGACAAGTTTGTTTGTATATATGGTTCAACTCATTTGTTTGAATATGTAAATACAGTTAAACATGCTTTAAATATATTTAGCATCCAACATTTGCCTTTGTGGTGTTAGATCTCTAGGCATGTAAAACACAAGATTCTTTTGTTGCTGAATCTTACTGTGTTTCTCGGGGTTGAACAGTCCTAGGCAGGAGTAACAAAAATAATCTGAATGCACTCTGCATGAACAGAACACTTGGCTCCAGTAATGCAGACAAGATAGTGTTGATATAGGTGTTGCTGGAATTTAGATGAGAGAGAGCCCTGTCCTGTGGGTAGCTGGAGATAAGTCCACAGAGAGGCAGGGCTTAAAGGATAAAGAGGATTAGGCAGGAGTTGGGTGCGGGCAGAGTGGGGTTAGATATAAGGGTAAAGTGCCAGAAAGGAGTTTGGACTTGATCCTCTAGCCTGGGAAAGTGGCCCATGCCCTTGCTGTTTTACAGGTCCGTTCAATTCCATGGGAACAGGAAAACCTACTGTTGTCACCTCCAGATCTGCTTTCCTCCCACCATTCCGCCCCGTCTTGGTTCAGAGTCTTTGTGGGCCCAGACCAGATTATCATCCTTAGATCCTGTTCGTGTTGCCTTCTGTGGTCACTGGGCCTAGAGGGCCTCCCCACTTGTTTAATCTCACTGTTCTTTATTTTCCCTGCCCCTTGTAAGCCCTGTAAGTGCCACTGTCCTCTGAGTCTGTATTTTTGGTTCCTGTCAGAACTGTATTTCCAGATCGCATACACTGTAATCCTGTAAATCCTCAGTTTAAAAGCTCCTGATGGGGTCTGGAGTATGTCTCAGGGCTGGAGTGCTTCCCCAGCATGCACGGGCTGTGAGTTCAACCCTGGCACCCCAAGAAAGAAAAGAAGCTCCTAGTGATATTCCGCCATCTACAGGACAAAGTTCAGCCTTTTGTCTTTCCTAAGGGACCAGTTACTTAGAGGCAATCGCAGCAGTTACAATTGAAGGTGGCTGTAATGAGGTCAAGCTGGATCCCTGCAGCCACTCATAATTATAGCATGGAAGGACTTCTGTTAGTAGTAATCCCATATCACCAGGAACAGTTAAAATATGTCTAATTATAACTCACATTTTAAATGACAACAGAAAACGATGATACCTCCAGGAGACTTTTCCACTAACATAACCAAAATTTTAAAGAAAATTATCAGTTATTCACTTATATTTTCCAGTAAGAAGGGGTCAGTAGGTCTGTAGAAATCCTGATAGATCTTGCCAGGAAACAGGAGCAGTAGATAAACCAGCAAGATTTTTTGAGTAATCAAGAGCCGCAGCAGTGCTAGGCTATGGCCTGAGGCTGTAGTGTCAGATGTACTTTTCCCTTTGGGGGAACTGGTTTGAATAGCATTTCTTGGAAATTGTGGCAAAGTTCTCTTGTTTTTGGCTGAGCACTTGGAAGATCAAAATGAAACCAGGCACATTTTGGAGCAGTTGGCTGCCCTGAACCTATTTCAGAAGTAGTGGTGAACAAACCTTTAGACTATCATGGAATAAACACACAGGGCAAAAAGAAGAATGAAATTTCACAGGGTATTTGGTGAATGGTTGAGTGGTGGGGCCACCTGCCCTCAAAGAGAATTTACTTATTTATTTGTTTGTTTATGTGGCTTTATTTTATTGCATGTTTTGCAGTACCTGATGTTTATATTCATCTTAGGGAGTAGGTACATGTACTTCATATATCTGGAATGTAATCATTATATGTTGCAAACTTCAACTAAAAGAATAATAATAATGAAAATGGGGCAAGGGGACCTAGAAATGGAGGTGGGGAGGGAAAGGAGAATAAAAAGAACAGATTTCTTACTGTTTGTTTTGTTTTTCATGCTGGGGATATCACCCCGTGCCTGGTGCATGCTTTGCAGGCATTCTGCCACTGAGCTACACTTCAGCCCAAGAACAGTTCAGAGTCTGGAATTCCTGAGGACAGTGATGGCAGTTTTCATGGGAAGAGGAGGGTCACTGTGGGCAATCT
The DNA here is from genome assembly GCF_000276665.1 of Chinchilla lanigera. Taxonomy (NCBI): domain Eukaryota; kingdom Metazoa; phylum Chordata; class Mammalia; order Rodentia; family Chinchillidae; genus Chinchilla; species Chinchilla lanigera. Next base: position 5,278,690 of record NW_004955431.1, on the reverse strand, counting down.
ATAAGGAGGAAAAACCCTTAGTGAGCGCGAGCACTGAGCAGAAAGGTTTGAGTTCTAAATGCCACATTTGGTGCACATCCAGGAAGCCCCGAATGTCACACACTGCAGGGATGTTGTGGTTATGTTACCACCAGCTCCATTTGGTCTGCGGTGTGGACATGCCGCACACACTTGCTGCAGTAGGGGTTGCCAGGATTACTTGCTGGCAGAGCTGTTCCTCTGTTTCCGAGGGATGAGTTTCCCTCCCTGAGAGGGGTGGGGTGGGAAGCAAGATAGCACTGCCGGACAGCACAGGTGACTGCCCGGATTACCACACGATCTTGTGTCTCTTACTAATCCTCATGTTGAGCAGCAGGTAGCCTGAGAAGGCTGAATTGTGGATTAGTTCCAGTGCCACATATAAAAGAGGAAGGAGCCCTGTTAGTCGGCCAGTGCATGCAGTCAGTTCTTACTTGTTTGGTCCAGGGGAAAACAAAGCTGCAGGAAACATGGAACTTTTTTACACTTTCTTGGAAATGCAGGCCTTGTTGCCTAGGAAATCCTCCTTTCCCAGAATATTCTGCACCCTGCTGGTGTTGGAGCTATGGAAGAGGCCGCTGAAGTTATTACAAGAAAATGCTTGCAGTTTGGTAAAGAGAGGAAGTAGCTCTTTATTGCCTTTAGGCCAGGTTTCTTGCTGTACAGGTAGGCAAAAGGAAGCCTTGTGCAGCTTTGGGTGATGATTAGGTGCTGTGTTTACAGACACACCCGGCCAGGTGTGCAGACAGTGCTGGGTGCAGGCGTGTGCGGGCCGTGCGCAGAGATATCCACAGCATCGCACAGCGGTGTGGTGAGAGGCTACTACCAGTTGGTGGGATGGATGTAGATCGGCAAAAGCAAACAGGTGCTCAGCGGTCCCCAGCCCCCCAAGTTCCTGAAGTCGCTGCCAGGCTAAAGACAGCTTCTCCAGTCGGCTCAGTTGCGGAAGGGTGCCTTCCCCTGCTAATTAGGGGTCACTTTGAAAGCATTTCTTGAAGTTGAACTGCTTTAGTGGGGCGCGAAGGTGTGACTGTCACCATGACCATGGCAATGGAGAAAGCCAAGGCTGAAGTGCCCCAGGAACCCGAGCAGTCCTTCCTGGCAAATCTGAATGACCCACAGGTGACCTTGCTGTCCGTCCGAGAGCGGTGGTCCTTCAGGAGGAACCCCGGGGCCAGGGCCTTGTCCAGGCCAGTGTCTGCAGAGGAAGGCTCCTGCTCTCCTCCCTCAGGGGGAGAATTTCCACCGAGAGCTTTGAATGGAACCTCGGAAATAAGTTCCCAGCAGGTCAGTGCACCGTAGACCGATGGGACCCAATGCAGAACTGAGGTTATTGTTCATCTCCTGTGTGAGAGGTGGGCAGAGGTCAGGGTATGGAGTGTGAGTAGGAGGGAAGTAGGACTTGGGGTCATTCACTCCACAGTGGGTGAACTTCGGGTCTTGTTGCTTCATATTCTCTAATTATTTTGTAAGTGTGCAGCACAAGTTTTCCAAAATAAGAGTCAGACAAAAGTGGGTCCTAACTCCCTTTTTAAAAAATTTATCTTAATTTTTGCAGTGCTGCAACCAAATCCTGGAGCATGCTATGCAGGCGCCCTACCAAGGATCTATACTCCCAGCCCCTTCCCTTTATTTTACTTTATTTTATTTTTGGGGGGATGGGATACTGGGAATTGAACTGAGGACCTCTCGTTTGCCAGGCAGGCGCTGCACTACTGAGCTGTATTCCTGACCCCCCTTTTATTTTTAAAAGTGTGTACTGTATTTTGTTAATCTCTATGATTCACCTAAGTAAATACTTTGAAAACTTTGCTACAAAGTGAGGTTACTTTTCTTAAGCAAATAAATATAAGTTTTGTTAACCCACAGATCACTTGTGTTCAAAAGCAGAGCAGTGAAACACCTAGTAAAAATGGTGCTTTTTAATAACATTTCTGCTATTAAAAGTGGGACTTGTCGTCTGTATGGGGTCTTTGAGTAGTCAGATAAAAAGAACAAATTCTCAAAGCGTGCTGTCAGATACAGAAAGAAGTTTTCATAAGTACTTGGTCTCCTTTAAGACTTCTTCTGGTTTTTAAAAGTCCCCCAAACCAAAGGGAATTTTGTGAAAAGAGCTTTTGGAAATATGTTATACAAGAGATTTCCATGTTGAAGGCACTTGATACTTGGATGTGGACCCAGACACTTTTTATTTAAAGATTCTTCATTTTGCTGTTAGATCTTTACCCAGGATATCATTATGCCCTAATGTGTTTATGCCCTAAATGTGTTTATTTTAACATATTAAAATGATTTTTGTGGCTCAGTGGCATATGGCTTTAGCACAAAGCAGGTCTTGGGTTCAATCAGCACCCCTCCCCCAGTTCTGCTATGGTGAATTTGTGGAAAATTCCAAGAACCTCCTTCAAAGTTTCCTCCCAGGCAAATATAATAGCAGGAAGTGCTGAAGCATTCAGTGGCTGCCAGGTTGGGTAGCTTTTCTGCAGTCCAGATAAGTGGTTTTGGGGGAGGAGAGGTGTGATAGAGACCAAACCACAAACACTGTGCTTAGTGAATTTTATTCTTTGCTTTCCAAGTTGTTGTGTGGTTTTCATTTTCAGTGAAACTGTATTTAATCCTATAGCCAAACTAATGTTTTAAATTGTTTAGAATCTTAGTTGACAAAGTATCTTATTTGGCTTTTCTTATATTGTTCACTTTCTTATGTTGCTCACTCACTTACGCTTAAACAAAGCATTTTATTTGGCATTTCTTATATAGCTCTAGGGCCAACATTTATATTTTTATCCAAATTGTTTAAGGTAACAAAAAAGCAAGCATTTTCTGGGAAAAAGTGCTCAAGAGCATTTCTTCAAAATGTCCATTTACGTCACATTACTTCACCAATGTCAGCCTCTCTGTGAGTTGTGGGGTAATTTTTAAATCTTTCCATGGCTGGGGTGCCTCTTCCGAAAAGAGAAAGGGAAGAGGCCTCGGTGGTTCTGCTGATTACAGGGTGTGGGGCATGGGCCAGAGAGTCTTGGACGCCCCCAGTGTCAGAGTGTTCAAGGCAAAGCAGAGGGGGAGAGCTGGCTGCACAGGATCGTGAAAGCACCTTGTAGTGTGCTTCAGACACAAAATGGAACTTCTGCCAAAGTTGAGCGCTTCAGTGGAATTCCCGACTCTGAGGTGTATTTCATGTGGTTTGAAGACCTGAATAGGACTAGGCTGGCCTGGTAATCTGTAATGAGCACAGTGGTAACTTTGTTTTTTTCTTTTTTGGTACTGGGGCCCTGATTATAAAAGTAATCCTTGCTCATTATAAAAAACAGACTTATAATAGGGAGTGGAAAACACATAAAAGTAAAAGAAGAAAATGAGTGTTTCTCTCTGTGTATGAGTGGGTACATGTGTTTATGTGTGCATGTATACGTGTATAGTTCTTTTTTCAGATATGGGATCAGATTATTCAGACCTTGATATACACCTTGCCTTTTGTTTGTCTTCTTTTTCTTTCAAGTATTGGAAATTGAATTGTTCTTGGACAGAAAGGGGAGTTCTTTGTACCCTAGGAACAAGTTTGTAGTCACTTCCAAGGGCTCCCGCTCCCCACTCCCCAGGGGAAGTGAGCAGGGATAATACGGAGGAGCAGGAGAATGGGTAAGTCCCTGCTCTCTGCCCTCTCCCTTTCACGTCTAACTGCTTAGGAAAGTCACCAGGCTGAGCCCTGCTCCGCTACGTCCCCTATTTCTAAGAGTCACCAAGTTACCCAGTCGATTCAGCCTTGAATCCCTTTGCCTCAGCAGCCTAGAGCACTGGGACACAGACCTGCTTACACTTGGCAGTTTTTAACTTAATAATTTGTGGACAGTGTTCCATGTCTGTTGTAGACACCCTACTTGTTCACTGTTAATGGGTTTTTGACCCAAAAGCTGTATAAATCAAAGCTGGGATTTTGAGAACTCATTTAGCCCTTAATATGTGATAGGAACCTTGTTTGTGACCCTTGTCACTTAATTTAATCATTTTAATAGCCTAGGGGTTATCCTCAGTCCCCCCTGTCACAGATGAGAAAGCTGATACTGAGAGGTTTGGCGAGCAGCCTGAGGGATTTAATGGCTGATAACAAGTTCTCTTCCACTGGGGCACTGAAGTATTGTTTCCTATTCTGGGTGAGACAGAGCTTTAAGAATACTCAAGTATTTGAAAACTACTCATTTATGCTGAATGAAAAGTAAACGTTCAGGAGGGTTTTTTTGTTTGCAGAAGACAGAAGTAGCTGCTGTGAATAAAACATTTAAAATTGCTATTTATGATTAGTGGAGTTGTGTGTTTAAATTTTACTTTTCTTATACAATACTGTATAGAGTATATTCTGTATAATTAAGAGTAATGTCATGACTTTTAAACAAGCTTAAGTGTGTTTAATTTTTCTGTGTTTTGATGGGGGAAAATGCCTTTTCAAAAAAGTTGGAACAGGCAAGGCAAATTGCCTGCAAAATATTAGCCTCTGCTGCTCTGAGCAGGGCTAAGCCTGGTGACTTTCCTAAGCAGTTAGTTGTGAAAGGGAGACCAGAGAGGAGTTACTGTCTGCTCTCTTGCCCCTCTGTATCCCTCTTCCACCTTCATGGGGGTGGGGGGCTGGGGGGATGGAGGTTTCTACAGACTTGCTCATAGGGTACAGAGATTCCCTTTTCTGGTTTTTTTGTTTGTTTGTTTTTGTTTTTTTTTTTCCGGTACTGGGAATCGAACTCATGACCTTGTGCTTGCCAGGCAGGCGCTGTGCGGCTGAGCTAAATCCCCAGCCCCCGCTTTTCTGTACAAAAACAATTAATTGCCTTCTTGCTCATGACTCTGTTGACCCCTTTGGAGAAATTTGGCTGCTGGATTTTGGTTTTGGTTTTTACTTTTTTTTTTTTGCAGTGCTGGGATTTGAACCTATGGCCTCACATATACTAGGCAAGTGCTGTGCCACTGAGCTGCACCCCGGTCCTAGGCTGCTGATTTTATGTGTCTGTATATCTTGTATCTGGCAGAGTCTCTGGCTTCAGTATCAAGCAATTGAATGAGTGAACAGCTAAATACACTGCAACTGGGTTTATATTGCAGCAGGGAAGATTGAACTGATGATGACTGCAGTGTTGTTAAGTTGTAGACTTAACATTTTCATTAGTTAATTAATTAAACTTTTTGTGGTGCTAGGGATCAATCCCACAGCCTTGGGTATGCTAGGCATGCGTTCTACTACTGAGCTATATCCCCAGCCAGTAGCATTTTTAGAAAGCAGGGTATAGAATTTTGTCTTTGGTATGGGTGGTTGGGTGGGTTTCATGTGCAACTGTATAGTTTTTTACCTAGGTGAAATTAAGATGACCCAGTTGGTACATGTATATTCCTTTAAAATAAAGGATGGGGCAGAGCATAATACTTTCCCTTCCTGTGGTTTTGAGAAGGAAGCAGTTAGAGAATTGTCATTGGTAGAGAATTACGCAGAAAGTGTACTGTCTGCCCTCTGGAGATCGGGTGAGGCACGCAGCAGGCCTTGGAATCTTTGTGATGAATGCCTGAGTTTCTGAAGTAGAAAGAATTTAAATAATAAGAGTTGCTCTTTCTGGACCTTTGTGAAACAGTGGAAGGGCAGGATCTGTACCACACAGGAAATGTTTAAGTGTCCTGGGAGACTCGGTGGGGGTGGTTGAACACCAGGTGAGGCTGTGTTTGTCCTCCTGTCATCCATTACTGAAATGCAGGTTAATGGTGCACTGTTAGCTTCTCAAGTCCCCGAAGCTTGCAGGCCTCACCGCACAGCTGCTGGGTGGGCATTATTATTATTTCATCATACACTTGAGGAAGCTAAGGCTTGGATTTGCTTAGACACGGCTAGAATTCATACACAAGGTACCAGACATATCCTTGGGAAATTAATAATGAGCAGGAAAGACAGACATCATAGAGCTATATATGAAAATGGTCTTTGGCATACCGAACAGTGGGCAGATGTGCCCATTCATCATCTTTATTGTCATTATATTTTTGCTGAAATTAGCATGGTTGAACCAAAACATTTTCTTCCTTGCCTTGGACAGGCTGAAAAGCTACACTTATTTTCTGTTTCTAAAAATTACACTGCAGTGCTCACTCCAGGGCTCCCTTTCGCAGGGCGTACACTGAAGGTAACATCTGGGCAGGTGTGGTGGCGCGCGCCTCTAATCCCAGCGCTCAGGAGCGGAGGCGGGAGGGTCACTGTGAGTCCGAGGCCAACCTGAACTATGTAGCAAGACCCTGTCTCAAAAAGCAAACAAAAGTAATAGTTGTTATGTTAATTTTTCAAAATTGGAAAGTCTATACAGGTATTTTAAAAATTGGTGTTTTATAAGGTGGCTAAAGAGAACCTCAATTTTATGTGTTAATACATAAGTATATACACCTGTATCTTTGTATGCGTAGATTCTTCTCCAGTGGAGAATTTAGAGACTGACACCCATCCCATTTGGATCCCTGGGGTGGCTTAGGTAAGAGCTTGCCCACCCTCCCTCCTTCCCTCCTTCCTTCCTCCCTTTCTTCCCTCCTTCCTTCCCTCCCTTCTTCCTTCCTTCCTTCCTTCCCTCCTTTCTGCCTTCCTTCCCTCCCTCTTTCCCTGCTTGCCTCCCTCCCTCCCTTCCTCCCTTCCTTCCTCTCTTCTCTCCTTCCACATGCATATATGTGTGCACAGGCTTTACCACTGAGCCACCCACTCCCAGTTCTGGGTGGGATCCTTTCTTGAGTCAAGTAATTTTCTTACCCTCCTCCTGAATCTGTGACGTGTAGACAGTTCTAAGATGAGGCTGAGCAAGGGTGCGTCTCATATATGACTGTCTTTGTTACTTTTCTCTCGTTGCTGAGGCAGAATACCCAACCTCAAAATTAAGGAAGGAAAGATTTATTTATCTTACAGCTTGTGGAGGTTTCTGTTCATACTTGGCTGGCTCCAAGGCAGAGTGGCATATGGCAGAGGGCAAATGTTCATGGCAACAGAAAACAGCAAAGCAACAAGAGCAAAGGGAGGAGGGCTGGCAGGCAGCCTCTTTTCCTCCCTTTTGTTGTATGTAAACTGTCTGCCCCAGGGCGGGTGTAGCCCTCGCATCCATAATTCCAACATTGGATCTTGAATTAGTCACAGACTCTAGAAGCCTGCCCCGTGGCTGCATGAGGATTTGAGGGGACATGCAGACACAACCCATAACAACAGCATACCCAGAATGTTGTGTGTAGTCCAGGAACCATTGTTCCTGCTGCTCATGTCCTGCCTTCTTGGGTAAGTGTGGTTTTCTCAAGTGTATTTGTAGTTTGGATACTGAGGGAAGCAGAGCAAGTACTGATCTCCTGCTGTCATTTTTCTGAGGTGACAGATGCTAAGGGGCAGTCAGGGAACAGGCTCAGACAGCTGCACTTGCCAGTGTATTAGCTCTCCTTGCAACTGGCGGGAGGGATACGGCTGGGGTTTTTTCATGTTAAGTTTTCTGCATTGTAGTCTCTTCCTATAAATAGCATGGATAAGAATTGTTTTTAAAAAGTATAGAGCCTGGTAGATTTTTGAGCTGGATTTAAATCCCAGTGGTGTAACTTAAATTTGTTTGTAGCTTTGGGTCAACCTTGGAGGCTGTTTCAGTGGTTTTCCCACTGCTCCCATGCTAGAGCATTCAGCATAAAAGATCTCTGTGACCTCAGAAGGTATGGGGATTTCCCACCAGCGAGCTAGGCTTGCTCCACCATGCCCTGCCTGCCGTTTATGCCTTCTCCCCCACGCCGCAGCCGTGGGTCTGCTCCACTGCAGAGTGACAGCCCTGGCACTCAGCAGATCCCATGTGACTAGGTACCAAGGAAGGTAGTGAAAAAAATCGTATTTGGATCCCCTTCTGTGGCCTCTTGTGTTTCCAGTCCCTTCTAATCCTGCTGTCTGTCTTATTAATAGTTTATTAAAAATTCAAAGTCTAGCAAAAGTTCTTCTCCAGCCCAATGGTGGGCCTGTGGAAAGAGTCCCAGATATTCTCAGGGAGAGTAGAATCTAGTGGCCTGGGGAGGACTTCTGCCAGGCTTTCCCTAGACACGCTGTCCAAGCCTATGGCTGTTTGATAAGTCTTTCATTCAAATGTGTCTGTTTTATATAAAACTCATTAGGAGATGTTTTCCTCTCTAAAAATTGTCGTAATTGAAGAACTGAATTAAAAGCATGGATACGACATGTGCCTATGCTTAAAAACTGTTCAAACACCAAACAAGGTATTGTTCTTTACCGGCAGATACCCAGTTGATTACTTGCAAAACTTTGATTTCCTTAACTCTTGGTCCTTGGAAACCTGCCTGTCTAGGAAGAGGGGCCTCTTGAGTAGTGTTTGCTGTACATAAATTGCTTCTACATATCCTTTTGGTAGGAATGTAGAATCAGCATTCCATAGATTAAAAACCAACCTTGTGGTTTGGTTTTTGGTAAGTGACAGCTAGAGCCAGAATCAAGACATGCTAAGTGCTAAGTTCAACAGACTAGATGGTTGAGGGTTATATCTTAGAATGAGACAATTTCTACTTCTAAGATAGTATGTGAAAGTGGATGTGCTTACATATATTCTTAGTTGTTTGTTCATCCTTGGTTCCTTTTTCAGTTAAATCAGTATTTAGTTAATAGCAACTACAGCCCAGTTGCCGTTCTGGATCTCCTTTGTGCTGTTATAAACATGTATTATCTTGATTTGAAAATTATTTTTTAGACTTTTATAACGCATATGCATTGTACACTAAGTTGTACCATGAAAATAATTTCCTTTTCCCTTGTGTGTCAGCCACCTGACCCTTTCTGTTTCCCATTCCTTCCCAAATATAGTACTGGCTTCTTGCACACTTCTTACACAGTCTCAGAGATGGTCCATTGGTGTGGTAGTATTTCATTTCACACAGAAACACACCGTGATGGGCTCCTTTTGGTGACCCTGTCACCCACCTGCACCCCATAGAGTTCATACCCTGTATGTCTTCCAAATGGACTGCTGGGCCATGTGACTGAATTTGGCTGGTGGGACTTCGGATGAGTGCTGGCAAGTTGAGCCTTGTTCTTTGGAAATACTTCTTATTGTGGCACTCCCTCGCAGAGCCTGCGAGCCACCAGCTGTGAGATCTCTACCTAGTCTCATGGTGAAGTTACACGGAAGAAAACTGAGGGGCTTCCTCAGCCTCCACTAAGCCTGCACTGCGGCCAGCACGGTTTGACAGCCCAGTGATAATGGATCCGTATTCCGGGAAGTGGAACCTCCTGTCCCTTTCAGCCTACCCCAGATGATGCTATGTGGAGCAAAGATGAGCTTTCCTTGCTAAGCCTTGTTCTGATTGAAAAACTGAGAGCCGTTCTTATAAGCCACTGAATTCAGCTTGTCATGCAGTAACAGACAGCTGAAGCATAGACTATATATGCTGTCTGTTCTGTGCCTCGCTGTTTTCACTGAACAGTGTATTGGTAGCAGTCTGTTTCATAATGTACAGAGCTACCTTATTCATTTTAAGAGCTGGGTAGTATTCCAACAAGTTCACTAACCAGACTTACTGACGGAAACTTGCTGATTCCAGCCTTTTGTAGGATTGAATGTCTTTGTTGGATGCTTTCTTTTGCATACATACATATATTTATTGGCAAAGTTCTTAGAAGTAGAAGCTGGTATGTGAATGGTTATTTTAAAGGTATTATAACATTGCCCTCCAGAAGGACCCCACTCCCACCCAGCACATCTTCTTTTGATGAACCTTCTCCCTTTTCTGTTCGCCATTTTCTTCTTTATGTAACTTCTCCATATAATTAGGTAGAGACCTCATAGGTGGTGGCTCTTGGGGTCTGCAAGAAAGTGCCATAATAACAACATATATTAATATATGCTATCTGAAGCAAGTCTTTTTTCCTCTCATTTCTTTATCTTTATCAGTTTTATATGAGTCTTCTATAACTTGGATTTCTTATTTTTGTTTGTCATATTTAGGCCTTGCCCACTCTGAGATTATTATAGATATTCTCCTGTGTTTCCTTCTAGTATTTTTATTATTTCATTTTTTTACATTTTGACTTTTGATCTGTTCAAAACGTTGTTTTCTTTGCTCCTGGGAATCGAACTCAGGACCTCATGCTTGCCAGGCAGGCACTGTGCCACTGAGCTGTATCCCCAGCCCTCAAAATGTCTTTTGATGTGTAGGTTCCAAATTTTTATTTTTCCAAATATGTTTCTGAGGTGACCAGTCAGTTGTTAGTATTAATCATTTCACATTAATGTTATTATTCCATGTCTTATCATAAACTATATTCCATATTTGTATGTCAGGTAATCTCAGTATATTTATTGAATTCAGGGAACTCAGTTGAATTGCTATCCCATAAATTACTTAAATTTTCCTTTTTTTCTCTGCTGTGATAAATGCTATAGTGCATATTTTAAAAAATAAGTCTGTATAATTATCAATCCCAGCATAGCTTATGGTTTTCTTTGTGGAGCTACAAATGTTTATTTATAGTTTCCATTTTATTCATTTATTTATTTTGTCTTTTTGAGACAGGGTTTTGCTACACAGTTTAGACTGGTCTTGAACTCACTTTGTAGCACAGGCTGGCCTAGAACTTGCAGTGATCCTCCTGTCTCAGCCTCCTGAATTACAGGAGTCATGCACCACCTGAGTCGTGCACCACCACACTCAGCTATAGTTTCCATTTGAAAAGTTACCTAAACCTTTATCTTGTTAAAATGCTCAAAAGCCAAAGTTCATTGTATATGCAGGAATATGGACAAGATCAGTCCACCTAATTGGGACTCATCTGGTGATAAAGTAGATTGTGTATGGGTAGAGAGAAACATGCTTTTTTATCATATGTTACATATAAAGCCCTGTTCCCATTTATGAAGTGTGTAATGTTACTGATGTGGCGTTTCAGGTACCAGCTAGAAGCTAGAGTCTGTCTGGTGCACTGTGTTTTCTGTTGTAGGCTGGCCATGTGGTGTTCTGTGCATAAGGCCACATCATGCTGTCTTTTCATGCTTCAGAAATCTCTTGTATCTGCTAAGATAGGCAGACAGTTGACTTCTAGGTACAGAATCACAGAATGTCAGAGCCAAAGGGAACCTCGATAACCTGTGCATTTTATAAATGAGGTCTTTAACTTTTTTTAAATTTTATTTTATTTTAAAGAGAATA
>NW_004955431.1:5226597-5267034 GCF_000276665.1 Chinchilla lanigera | reverse complement strand
TGTGCTGCTGAGCTATATCCCTGGCAATTTTCTTTTTCTGTATGGTATTTTAATATTCTTGTACCCTTGGGCTATTTTGATACCAGTGACATTGTTCTGTATGTTCTTAGTGCCAGGGAAGTAAAGATATTGTAGAAAATACTTAGTTGAAGGATAAAAGATGTTATTTCTTTTTCTTTTAGATCTTACCTAAACTTTCTTTGCCTGCTCGCCCTTGGAAACAAGCAATGAAGCAGAGTTTTGCCTTTGACAATGTCGGCTACGAAGGGGGTCTGGACAACGTGTGCCCTTCTCCGACGATCACCAGCACCATCAGCGTTTTGGGCATGACTTGCCAATCCTGCGTCAAGTCCATCGAGGGCAGGATTTCTAGTTTGAAGGGCATTGTGAACATAAAGGTTTCCTTGGAACAGAGCAACGCAACTGTGAAATATGTGCCATCAGTAATCAGCCTGCAGCAGGTTTGCCACCAAATTGGGGACATGGGCTTTGAGGCCAGCGTTGTGGAAGGAAAGGCTGCCTCCTGGCCTTCAAGGACTTCATCAGCCCAGGAGGCAGTAGTCAAGCTGCGGGTGGAGGGCATGACCTGCCAGTCCTGTGTGAGCTCCATCGAAGGCAAGCTGCGGAAACTGCAGGGCGTAGTGAGAGTCAAAGTTTCACTCAGCACCCAAGAGGCCGTGATCACATACCAGCCTTATCTCATTCAATCCGAAGACCTCAGGGACCATGTCAGTGACATGGGATTTGAAGCTGCCATCAAGAACAAAGTGGCTCCCTTAAGCCTGGGACCAATTGACATCGGCCGGTTACAGAGTGCTAACCCAAAGAGACCGTCAGCTTTTGCTAACCAGAATCTCAATAATTCTGAGACCCTGGGCCACCAAGGAAGCCACACGGCTACCGTGCAACTAGGAATAGATGGAATGCACTGTCAGTCTTGTGTCTTGAATATTGAAGGAAATATAGGCCAACTCCCAGGGGTTCAACATATTCAGGTATCCTTGGAGAACAAAACTGCCGAAGTACAGTACGACCCTTCTTGCGTCACACCTGTGTCCCTGCAGAGGGCCATTGAGGCACTTCGACCCGGGAACTTTAAAGTTTCTCTTCCTGATGGAGCAGGAGGGAGTGGAGCAGGTGATGAGTCTTCAGCCTGCCATGCCCCCGACTCTCCCGGGGGAAGCCACTTGCAGGGCCAGTGTAGCTCTCTAGTGCTCAGCATCACTGGCATGACCTGTGTGTCCTGCGTGCAGTCCATCGAAAGCGTGCTTTCCCAGCGCGAAGGGGTGCAGCGAATCGCGGTCTCTTTGGCTGCAGGGACTGCAACAGTTGTTTATGATCCCTCTATAATTAGCCCTGAAGACCTCCGAGCTGCTGTAGAAGATATGGGATTTGAGGCTTCAGTGGTTCCTGGTAGGTAATTGGTACATGTTTGAAGCGTATCCGGGTAGTGTCTTGGTGTCTTGTAACAGAGTACCTGCGTGGTTGGATGGATGAGCTCTGCTCCCTGCCTCACATGTTGACAGTTAACAAGATCCTTTACCTTTCCTTAACTTGTAAAAATTGTAAGGATGGAGGAATGGAACCCCTCTCATGTAGCTGGCGCTTGAATGCTAAACTCTTTGGATTTGGGCCTCTTTTCTGGAAAAAAATTCTGATTTTTTTTTTATGAAAGATCACTGTGACGGCATCAGGCCCTTTTCGGACCAAAGGACCCTTTCTTATTTTCTCTGAAGGTTTCTCAAAACCAACAGAATCTTAGTCTTAAGACCCAGAGACCGTTTTATTTCAGTGGGAAGGAAGGGAAGGATTTAACAAGATTTCCTTTCCCCCTTTGATGGCTGGAAGGGTAGAGGGCTATGAGGGTGGGGATGACAGTCTTCACAAAGTAAGTAGTGACCATCTCTCTTCCTCCTCCTCCACTTGCTCCTCCTCCTCATTCTCTGGCCTGTTTTCTGTTGCCTTTGTCTTACTCTGCAATGCAGCATCTCTTTTCCATATGCCAGGTTCTGTGCTAATTGTAGGGCTACTGCATGGGAAAGACAGTCTGTCCTCTGAACTTACGTTATCATAAGGGAAAGAGTGAGTAAACCATCAGTGTTCAGCAGGATGAGGCCTGTATGAGGCCAGGCTGTAGCTTTTTCAGGAGGGTTCCTGAGAGTGAGGTGTGGGAGGGGAAGACCAGGAATGTTGGAGAGGAGAAGGGAGGACCTGGAATGTTGGGAGCAGAGCAAGTGGCCTGCATCCCGGAGAGGCAGTGCATGGAGCACGCTATAGAGGAACTCAGAGGGACCTGAGCAGGACAGAAGACTGGCTCAGGAAGTCAGGAGGGTGGAGGTCAGAGCTAGCAAGTATGGGTTCAGGAGGCTGAGCCCTCCCAGAGGCGGGAGGACATTGTGGGCTGGAGATGCAGATATGAGTGTCGGAGCCCAGGTAAGGCAGAGACAGCAGAGTGGCAGGAGAAGGGAAGAAAGCTGGGCAAGAGGGAAGCACATAGAAGCAGAACCTCCCAGACAGTGGCTGGAGGAGAGGGGGGCCTGAAAGTAGCTTGAGTGCACAGAGATGAAGGTGTGAGGGGTCTGCCAGGGGTAGCTGGAGCAAGGCTACTGGAAGCCTCAGCAGCTGCTTCAGGACATGGGAAGGTGGGAGCTTAGCTTGCACCACAGCAAGGGCAAGAAAACCACCAGTAGCATAGGTCAAAGAAGGGCAGAGAGGGGCTTAGAAAGGGAAAGGTAGGGGTATTCCTGAGAGGCTGAAGACAAGGAGCGAAAAGGGTGTTTTGAGATGAGGTCTTGTTGTAGTGCCTAGGCTGGTCTGAAACTCTTGAGGTTCATGTCGATATAGGATATCCAAACGATATAGAGGAAATAAATGTGACTCCAGTCTGCTCAATGTCTCAGATGCCCAGTTTGTACTCCCCGAAGTTGAAGAATGAATTGTAAGAAACAACAGAGGTTAAAAGTAGGAAAATTTATTGGGGAAAATGAATAGAAAATAGGAATAGCTCCTGAGAGACAGAAGGGGTCCTGAATGGGTTGCCGAGGAGCCCACTTCTCAAAGGAAATTTTATAGAACAAAATCGTGAGGCGGGTACAACATGGGTCAGAACTATGATCAATAAGATTACAAGTATGGTTGCTGAGGTAATACTGATTCAGTAGTAGCAAGCGCCTGTGGATGACATCATTAACCTTGATTGTATAGTCTTAGTCTTCTTTAGTTTTAGTGTTAGGAGTCTTAGTTGTTTTAGTCTTAGTCTTGGTGGGAGAGGATGGCCCACCCCTAATGAGATGTTAGTTTATTTATATGGGAAATCTCTAAAGGGTGGCACCAAGAATCTCTAGCTTCCATTTATCCCTTTAGGGAAGTACATAGATCTGGCCATTGTGACTTTAATCTTCAGCCACAGTTTTGATGTGTTCTCATCTTTGGCACTGACTCCCTTGAGAGCCCAGTCCTGTATAGCGGCCTATAATATTTCCACCTAACTTAGCTGTCTATAGTGTTATGATACTCCTGCTTTCACCTCCTGAGCGGCTGGGAGTACTGAGATGGGAGTACTTACAGGCATATTTGGTGAGGGGCAGCTCTGTGGGTGTTAACATTTTAACCATTCAGCATCTGGACCCAGCCTGGGTGTCTTGTGAACCTGCAGAATACTAAAGGTGGTGGCCGCAGAACCCTGATTCCAGAATCACTGCTGCAGGGTGTAGGCACCTAGCTTAGGAGGAGTTACTTGTGGTCCCATAGGCCAAGGCCCAGGCAGCATCCAGGGCTGATGGAGTTGGTTTCCCATACCACGTTTCTGCTGGCCACAGAGATAAGACTGTGTCCTTGAAAAGTTTGCTCTACTGGGATACTTTCCTGGGTGCTTCTGTCCACAGCACACCTGCTATCAAAGGGACTGGGTAAGTCTCAAGTGGCTTGGCCACATTCTCTTTCATTTGTACCAAGTTGTAGGAAGGAGGTGTCCTTACTTCACCACCTGCAAGAAGGAACAAAAGCCCAAATCAGTAAGGAGAACACAATAGAACAGTAAATCCTGTACTCAAAAGGTGAGAAATACAGTATGCGGTCAACATCTGCTGTTTTTATGGGAGGGTTAAAGTCTTTCAGCAGTACAGTTAGATTGTTGGCAGTAAAAAAGAAATGAGCATTTAATTACATATTATAAGAGAGTTGAAGTTGACTGAGTAAACCTAGAAAGAAGTGATTTTTTACTGGGCAGAATTATGTTTACCACAAGAGGGTATCAGATTTAGCAAATAAAACATATTAGGATACCCCATTGAATTTGAATTTCAGATAAACTGATTTTTTAGTATATGAGCATTGAATATATACATATATATATTTACACTAAAAATTAAGTGTGCTTATATACACTAGAAATTATTTGTGTTCATCTGAAATTAAAATTTAATTGGACACTCTGTATTTTAGCTGGCAAATGTAATCTAGGACAAACCACTAGTGTGCTGGTGAGTAGCGTTCATAACCACTTAAATGATATAAGGTATTATTTGTAGTTGATCCCTCTCTCTGGATTGATTAGGAGTTCACGGTGGACAATCTTGGAATCTGTGTGACTCGTGTCTCCTTGGACTCACCAGCACCCACTCTATTGTAGGCACTTGGGAAGGAGGAGAAAGGAGAAAGGACTGGCTGTGACAAGCATAGAGTAGCTCAATGGAGTGATTTACCGCAGGGAACTAGTCCAGAGGTGCTAAAGAGCAAAAAAGCCAACTTGACCATGGGGAGGAAACCCCACGATGAACCTCAGGATGAACCTCAAAGCAGGAGAAGGGCTGCAGCCATCAGCCAGCTGCACTCCTCAAGGGAGGGGACATAGGTTACCCTCTGCCCCGTGAGCGAAGCATCCCAGTATGTGAGATTCAGTGAGAAAAAAAGACTTCAAAGTCAGAGGCTGTTGTTGGATAGGTCACTGCCAGACTTTCTGTCTTCTGAAGCTCCAGTTTTAGGAAAATGACAGTCCATTATTAAATGATAGTTATCTTTTCTGCATGCTTAGACAGGGATGTATTTTGAGTTACCAAAATAGTGTGAGTTTCTAGAGCAGTGAAAATGCCGTATAGTGACCGTAAAGATAGTGTGTGTTTAGGGGGTCGGCAGAATGAAGGCCCCCAGGTATCTACACCCTGATCCCTGTAACCTGTGAATAAATTGCTTTACATGGCAAAGGGGACTTTATACAAAGACCGATCAGAACTGTGTAGTGTAAATGTTTAAAAAAGTATTACAATGAAAGACATATTGTCATTAACCCCCCTGAAAATACTCTCCTTCATCTGGACACACTTACTCCATTGTTCTCGGCACCTCCTATAGCAGTTGTGCAAGTTCTCTGTCATGTCTTTGTGAGGTAGGTTAAACACAGAGAATGCTGCTGCCAAGCACCGTTCAAAGAGTGTTACGGCGTGTCCTGATCCACCTATTCACTGGTTCTGACACTGTGACACTTCTTTCCTGAAGTTAAAATCACCACAAAAGGCAAACGTTTTGAATTGTTGCAGGATATCAAGGAGGCCACGACTAAAAGCACGCATGAAGGAGGACTTCCAGAACTGCTTCAGAAATGTCAAGAAACACGGGACAAGTGTGTCCTGACCAAGGGGGCAGTATTCTGCTGGGGATTAACAGCAGTGTGTCTTTTACTGTAATAAATTTTAAAATATAAATGTTCACCAGATTTTTGGATCACACCCTATACATAGGGCCAAAGGAGTGAATCTTGAGGTAGAGAGATGCTGAATTAATAAGGGGACCCAGTTGAATCCCATCAGTTATTAAAAGTGGAGAACTTTTCCTGGCTGAATTAGAGAAGTGGGCTAGTTAAAGAGAGACAGAGGGTTGCTAACTTTGAAGGTGAGGGAATGAAATCCTGAACCTGGGAATGCTGGTGGCCTGTAGGTGCTGGAAAAGACAAGGACACGTATTTCCCCTAGTGCCTCCTAAAGGACACAGTGCTGCTGACGCTTTGATTTCAGCCTGGAAGGTCATGTGGCAGTTGTAACTGTGGGACTATAGGATAATACATTGTGGTGTCTGAGCTACTAACTGTATAGTAATCTGTTAGAGTAGTGCTGGGAAACTAAAATTATAGCAGTAGTGGGAAATACATAACAAGTTTCAGAGGTAGATTCTTTGGCTTTGTGCATCTTATTCTAAGTTACACCTCCCCACAACCCCCCGAAAAAAGACTGTGGTACTGGCACAAAAGTACACAAAAAGGATCAGTGGGTACAGTGGAAGCCCCAAAAGGGGTGCATGCCAGTGTGGTCTCCTAATATATGGTTAAAGATGCCTTTGAAATTCTGTGGGGAAAGGATAATTGTTTCAGTCCGTGGAACTGGATCTAATTAGAAAGAAATTAACCTTAATTCTTAATTTGTGCTGCATACAAAATGTAATTGAAATGGATGTGGAAATTATTTAAAACAGTAGAGCTTCTTGAAGAAATGAAGCCATGAATATGCCACTCATATTTTTGCAATGTTGTTGAGGTACAGATCTACTAGGAAAGCACAACATAAACAAATCTTTTTTTAAAAAAAGCCTGGGGATGTAGTTCAGTGTAAAGGCCCTAGGTTTAATCCCTAGCACTACCAAAAGGAAAAAAAAAAAAAAAGAAAAAGAAAAGAGAAAGAGAAAAGAAAACACAAAAAGTACTGCCTATTTAAAAAAAAGGGATCGAAATATTCTAATTGGCATGATGGAGAAGGAAGCTGTTAGAAAACCAACCACAGGCTGGGAGAGGTATTTGCAGTACATACAACTGACAAAGGATTTGTATCTGGGGACTATAGAGAACTTACACAAATAGTAAAAAAAAAAAGGCAAACAACTCAATACGGGAAGAGAGCCAGACCTTTGCTAACAAGAATGAGGTAGTGGTCAAAGATACAAACCACAGAGGTAAACCTATTTAAATCTTGCTTCAAGACATACTAATTTCTTGTGATTAATTTCTTCATCCATAAATGGCGAGAAGTGCATTTACCATATAGGGCTCTTTTAAGGCCTAAAGGAGGTTATACATATAAAGTACTTAGTAGTGTGCTTGGTGAGTTACTGTTATTAACATCATCATCAAGTTTTTTGAGCCTTTGCTTACCCTGAGCAATCATCCTTAAAACAGACACGTTTTTGTGTTTCTCTAATTGTGTGTCTTTCTCTCTGTTTCTGATTATGGGGAGGCAGAGGCAGAGATAGAAATATCAATCCCCACGTCGCCTCTATAGGAACTTTTTTTTTTTTTTTTTTTTTTTTTTTTTGGTTTTTCTCTGGTACCGGGAACCGAACTCACGACCCCAATAAACTTTCCTACTCTTTCTGTTTGCTTGTTTGTTTTGTTTTTTTTTTTTTTTTTATAGGAACTTTTAATATGAGTATTGTTGGGCTTGAACTTGTTGCTCTGAAAAACTATTATTTGGTCTTACAATTTGAATTATTTCTGATATTTTATTCTAGAAAACCATTCTACTAACCATGTTGAAAGCCACAGTGCTGCGAATGCCGTGCTGCAAACTCTGGGTGACCCACCTGTGTCCGTGCAGGTAGTGGCCCCCCACGCCAGGAGGCCCAATAGGAGCCACAGCCCTGGCTACTCATCACATATCCCACAATCCACTGGAACAGCAGCTGCGCAGAAGTGCTTTTTACAGATCAAAGGCATGACCTGTGCGTCCTGTGTATCTCACATTGAAAGGAATCTCCAGAAAGAAGCTGGTAAGAGTTCTACACTCTGTTGAATTTGGGGGTGCTGTGTGTGGACTGGGTGTTCTTTCAGAATCACCCTTGATGGCATCAGTGCCATGGAAAGTCTGGTAGCAAATTCATGATATGATAATATAGATGTTTGTCTAACATCTAGAAAACCATTCTACTAACCATGTTGAAAACTACAGTTTGTGCAGTTGGCGTTGTTCTCTAAGAGGTATTTAGTTTGAGAGAAAGTGTATCTCTGAGTAAGTTGTCATGGAAAATACAGTTTAAAGGTCATGTGACAATCTATGGATTGACTTATTAGTTAGCTTTTCCTAGTATTACTCAGTCCCATCAACTCCTTTCTACAAAATGAATAAATAATATGAATTTTGTATATAATTCCAATTTCAAATATTCTATTCTGTTGCTCCTGAGTTTGTGGAAATGCAAAGTTTTGTCTTTCAAACTATATTTCCGATTCTTTCTCTATGTCTTGTACCCCCTGACCCTCTCTTTTTTTCTTTCATTGTGGTACTGGGGATGGAATCCGGGCCAGCACATGTTAGACAAGTGCTCTGCCACTGAGCTACCTCCCAGCTGCCAATCCTCTCTCTAAAATACGGAAATGCAGAGAAAAATCCTGCCCCTTTTTTTTAGTACTGGCGATTGAACCCAGGGCCTCACACATGCTAGGCAAGCGCTCCCACTGAGCTATATCCCCACCCTTTTTAAAATTTTATTTTGAGACAAGGTCTTGCTAAGTTCCTTGGGTCAAATCTTGAACTTGTGATTCTCCTGCCTAGCCCCACCAAGTGTCAGGGGTTACAAATTGGAAGTAGTTTAACGATGACTTTACCTCACCACCAGAGATAATTTCCTTTCAGCATGCTGATAACTCCATGAGTCTTTGCGCCCTGGCTCCCTGTCCCGTAGCATCAACTCTGAAATAGGAAGACATGTTTCTCCAGCCTCTCTCACTGTGCCTTAAGACCACCTGGAGTTGTAGAATGACTGTGCTTAGATTCGGCGCTGCAGGAGTTCCTTTGTTATCCATGGGCTGGCGGTTCTTAAGCATACTTCATAATTTTATAAAACTGGTCTGTACCTGTCTGAATCCCTCATTTTCATCCCTCATACTTTGTAAAGCACGTCACTGCTTTCATTTCCTTGAGTCTAGCCCCCTCCTCTGACTACGTCAATAGTGTCAGCAAGGTAGTCTGTGGGATTTTTTTTCCCCCCTTTGCTGAAAGTCATTGAAAACTGAAAAACAGCAAGTAAGACCATTTTTGAGAGTTATTTTTTCCTTGTATGACAGTGTCTGGAGAAAGAAAGCATATGCCTTCTGCAATGGTAGTTGGTAGCTGCCTACCACCTTCCGTGCTTTGATGTGCATGCGTCCATGCAGCCTTTGAAAGCCTGACTCAGTGTGGTCCGTGGGCCACCGTACCAGCATCACTGGGAGCTGCGGAGATGTGTGGGATCTCACGCTCATCGAGTTAGAGCCCTATTTTAACAAGGTTCTCAGATGACCACTATGCCTATATTGTTTGGCACTTTTTTTTGTCTTTTTGAGCCAGGGTCTCGCTATGCACTTTAGGCTGGCTTTGAACTCACTTTGTAGCCCAGGCTGGCCTCGAACTCAAGGCAATCCTCCTGCCTCAGCCTCCCAAGTACTAGAATTACAAGCGTGTGCCACCATGACTGGCCAAGCTTTTTTTTTTTTTAAGAATAGTGGCACTCAAACTTAACTGTATATTAGAATCACCTAGAGAGCTTTTGTAAAAAAGCGACACCTGCCCACCCTGAGAGATTCTGACTGCTTGGTCGGGGTTAAGGGCCAAGCACTGGGATTGCCAGAGCTCCCCAAATGATCATTGTGTACTGCCGAGTTTGGGAAACCGTGCTCCAGAGGCTTTGGGGAATACATTTTTCTGTGTTACACTGTGTTGACTCTGTCATCTCAGACACTGCCAGAGGGTCTCAGCTGTGATCTGATGTTTCCAGGTGTTCTGTCCATCTTGGTTGCCTTGATGTCGGGAAAGGCAGAGGTCAAGTATAACCCAGAGGTCATCCAGCCGCCCCAAATCGCCCAGCTCATCCAGGACCTGGGCTTTGAAGCAGCGGTCATGGAGGACAATGCAGGGTCAGATGGCGACGTTGAGCTGGTTGTAAGTACAGTGGCTGCCTCACGGGGTGCAGGCTTCATATGTTTTGCAGAAGAGTTTCTGACAGCAGTCATTCTTATGACAGTGAGTGTTCTCCATCTTGGGCATACCCTGTCTGTTGTTGGGATTTGTTTCTCTTCTTCCTCTTTGAAGCCAGTAGCAATGACCTGTTCGTTTTATAAAGGAAGGGCAGTTATGTCAAGACGTCAGAGGAGGCAGTCTCACCAAGGGCGCTCAGGGTGTAAGGAGGAAGAGGGGGAGGTGCAGGAGGGAATGGTGGCACAGATATCGGGCTGTCCTGAGTGTGGCGGGCTGGGGGAGGTTGAATGCACACAAAGTCCTTCAGATCCAGAGAGAAGCGCAACTAACTGTGTGCACTAACCTGTAGGCAGAGGAGGTAATCTCCGGGGTGGTGAGTGCCATTCAAAGATAAAGGGTAGAGCACTTGCCTAGTGCGTGCAGGGCTCTGGGCTCAGTCTTCAGCCCTGCAAAAACAATACAGTGGTGCACAGGGCTTCTTGTAGGCACATGGAGGTCTAGAAGATAATTATGGACCCGAGTATCCCGGAGCACGCAGTCTGGGGGCAGTGCCTTGGGTGGAGATTGCTCCCACTGTGTGAGAGTCGGGAGGTCTGGTGTCTGTCCTCTGGCACAGCTGCATGGGGACAAAGCATGAAAACAACAGGTAATCCTGGTACTGACAAAATGCTCACTTCAAAAGTACTTCTATAGAAAGCTCTTTTTATGAAAATGGAGACAGGCGAAATCACAAAGGAATTGAGTAATGCTCTTTTACCTGCTTAAATGTTTGGCCACGGCCATGGTGCTAAGTAAATGTTTGAGGAAAGTGTCAAGGACATGAGGTACACACTGAGCTCCTGATAAGGGCGGTCTCTGTGGAGCAAACCCTTGGCTCTGTGGGGCCCTGCGTGTCGAGGGGCCAGTTAATCCTCGCTGGGCTACAACTCGCATCGGGCCCGTGAGGAGGCGGGT
The DNA here is from genome assembly GCF_000276665.1 of Chinchilla lanigera. Taxonomy (NCBI): domain Eukaryota; kingdom Metazoa; phylum Chordata; class Mammalia; order Rodentia; family Chinchillidae; genus Chinchilla; species Chinchilla lanigera. The sequence goes on along the minus strand of NW_004955431.1, from coordinate 5,256,148 downwards.
CTCTGCTGCCAGCCTCCAGGTCCACACCTGGGCATCCCAACCCACTCAGGCTGCTGTGTGGAAACTCTAAATCGAGACTGGAAAAGGAGAGGGAAAAGCTTTCCGTGAACCAGTATTTTCTATTGCAGTGGTTTTTTTTAAAACAAACTCTGATGTGTCAGTAGTTATATTGGCATCACATGACCACAGACATTTTATGTGAACTTCTGTTTTAATTAGTATTCTAGGAAGTGCTGACCACAGAAGTGAGTTGTCTAATTTGTCTAGTCCACATTCCAAGGATGGCACATCGCACTTCAAAGATCTTTTTCTTTCATGTGAGGATACAGCACATGGCCTGGCAGGAGCGCTGCAGGCCTTGGCTGGTTGTGAGTTCTAACCCTGCTGCAGCAGGGGCATTTGTTAACCTCTGGGAGTCAGGGTAAACCTGATTCACACCACGCAGCAGTGGTGCGGAGCACGCTCTGGAGCCAGGCTCTTTGGGTACAGGCTCCTGCTCTGCCCCTAACTGGCAGTGTGACTTGGACCAGTTACTAGACCTGTTAGCCTTGTGGTTTTGAGACCTGCCTCATAGGGCAGGGAAAGCAGTGCAGCGCTAGGACAGGCCTCGACATCTTGGAAGTATTTCATAAGTGCTAACTTTTATTACTGCTGCAAAAGTAGAAGAAGCACTTAGGAGCACTACCATGAATTATTTGTAAACTTGGTAAGAGTCTGTGATTGCAGCCACCAGCCAGTGGGTTAGCTCCTATTTGCCTGATAGTCCTCTCTTTTTGGTATTGTTCTTGGGTCTCCTGCTAAGGTTAACATGTTCCAATTCCAGATGAGCTCCCCTCTCCTTCCCTAACTCCAGCTTGTCAATCTCATCTCTTGTGTTCTTTCTGGGATCACTAATGCAAATTTCCAAGTACAGCTGCCCTCACATCATCCCAAAGCTCCCTACCTCTCTCGGTGGCCTTGCATCAAGTGTTGGCTTAGTGATACTTTTGGCTGTGCTTAAGAGTCTTGGTGCTGTGGACCTAGCCAGCATGCAGACTCCCTCCTCTTCCTCACAGGCCCTGTGCTGGGCAAGCTGGCTGCAGGTCACCTGAACATCTACCTTGTGCCATCCTTCCTTGTGTCTTTCCCGTTAATGTTACTGAGCCCCTCACCTATCAACACCCTCTCCATACTTCGGCACCCCTCAGATTCCAGTTCATCCATTGGCCACTCCCTGAGTCTTGCCAAGCAGAGCACTGGAATAGCAGGAGGGTTTTAGCAGACGCTACGAACCAGGCACTGGCAAGACTCTAAATTACAGTGGTACGGCAAGTGAGTTCATCAGGAACAGCATTCATCAGAGACTGAAAGAGCAGGAACGAACAAAGCTTTGTTGAGCCGGCTGACGGGGCGTCTCTAACCAGGAGCCAGAGAAGATGTCTGCGCCAATCTGGGTCTCACCTTTGCTTTAAGTACATTTTAGGTTTCCATAGTAACGATTACCTCATTTTTGGGACTCTTACAAGAGTGTCGCACAATTATCACAGAGTTTCCCAGAAGCTGTCCGACAGCCAGATTCCAGATGACCATGGCAGGTTAACTTTTAGCCCACTTCCCAGTTTGTCCTGTTTGTTCTGTTCCCACTTTATGACTCTGCTCTCCTGTAAGTGGGTTGGTAACTAACCGAGGGGACTGGGGTGAAGAGTGGGGTCAACTACTGCTTACGTGAACTTAAGTGACTTCTCAATATGGAGTTAAAAAAGAAAATAGAGTCTCTCTTGCCCGATCAGTAGCTCCTTTCAGGAGTTTGTAGGCGCACATCTTCATTCTTCAGAGGCAGTTATTGTCCAGTGTTTCTGGTGAGATAACGGAAACATAGCTTCCAAAAGTCCATTTTCCTAGAGCCCAAAGTCAAGCCTTGTTCTGTTGCCATCTGCTAAATTGTTGTTGCTTCCTGTACCTGAGCTGGGGGAGAACCACTGTTTATCTCCCTAAAGGGCTGTGAGGGGTGAGCATCTTGAGCACCTGGCTTATGGGCTCATGGGTGGGAGTCCAGAGTCTTAGGAGGGCTCTGTAGAGGGAGAAGGATGGAGGCTGCCCACCCGCCAGGTGCTTCCGTTTTTTTTGTTTTTTTTTTGTTTTTTTTTGAGACAGGGCCTAACATGTCATTCAAGCTGGCCTCAGACTCACAGTAATCATCCTGCCTCAGCCTCTCGAGTGCTGGGCGTACCGGCCTGTGCCCCAACACCTGGCACCCCCGGCTGCTTTTGAAAGGCCCCCTCTCAGTCTTGGTCCCGTGGCATTGTGTTCCCCTGTCTTACAGATCACAGGGATGACCTGCGCTTCCTGTGTTCACAACATAGAGTCCAAGCTCACCAGGACCAACGGCATCACCTGCGCCTCTGTGGCCCTGGCCACCAGCAAAGCCCGTGTGAAATTTGATCCAGAAATTATCGGTCCACGGGATATTGTCAAAATTATTGAGGTAATTCATTCGTGAAAAATTATACCCGGTGTTCATAAAGCAGTAACAAATCACCATTGAGGGAAATGATTAAGAACATATAATTAAGCAGAAGGAGAAAGTAAAAGTCACCTAAAATCCACCAACTTTTACTATGGTATAAGGTTACTTTCGAATAATCCAAGAAGGTCAGTAAATATCAGATCATCTGAGAGAGCATATTAATGAATAGGTAAGAAAGAGATAGGGGGAAAAGATGTTATTGTTATTAGTTTTAGTTTCAGATACTCCCTGAGAAGCATTAGTATTGCTGAGCTATCTGGTACATAGTGCTAAATTGCCTAATTATAATTCTCAAATATTTCTGTCAATGGCAAGTATCTACAGACTAAGGGAATGTTGGCCTTGGGCAGAATGATACTACATCTCGCCCACTGCTAGGCCTGTCTTGCAGGAAAGTTTGATCCTTTTTGCTGTGGAAAGTAAGCTAGAATGTCCATGCCTGTGCTGCCTCCTGCTCCCTCGCCCAGGTTGTGCAGAAACCTAGCATTTCCCCTTTTAAGAGCCATGTTACCCCAGACTATAGAGAGTGAACATCGTCATCGTGTGATGACTGGAGTGGGTTAAAGCAATCAACACTAGACGAGATCACCTTGTGGTAGTTACTGGTAAGGATAAATTAAGCTTAGTGAGGACTATTTATGAAATTGCATATGAAATGAAACATTACAGCAGGCTTATGCCATGTTATCTTTAAGTTTCTCTACATTTTGCATGTGGCCCAGCAGAGCTTTTTGACATGGAAATGATGTATCACGCCAGAGGCAGAAGATAGGGGTCCTTCATTAAATGAGGAGAGAGCTTCAGAGTGGTTAAAGGCATTGTTCCCTGGGACCCAGCTCCCAGACATGGAGCAGCACTTTATCTCACAATTTGAGGCCCAGCTATTTTTCTGTTTTTGTTTTGTTTTATTTTTGAGACAAGGTCTCACTGTGTAGTTCAGGCTGGTTTTGAACTGTGTAGTCCAGGCTGGTCTCATACTGAAGGCAGTCCTCCTGCCTCAGCCTCCCGAGTGCTGGGATTCTAGTCATGTGCTACCACCCTGGCCTATCTTTCTATTTCTACTCTGCCACTGTGTTGTTCTTGAATACAGCAGTGACATGGTAGTGTAAGGCTAAGGAGTCACGCTGATGCAGGAAGCGGGAAGGAAAGTCTCAGGTAGGACCTTAAATACAACCTGCCTCCACTTGGCTCACCCAGTGTGTGCAGCACACTCTCTTCCTTGTTGGAGGAATATTGGAATACTGCTTGGCTTCCTTGTGTGCATCTCTGGGGTACCTTTCCGTAATATACTCAGGTTAGTGTGAGTTGTAAAAGCATTTGTCTTACGTAGTCTTAGATGTTCTTCTTTCTGCCTCAATTTTCAGTTTTGTATAAGAATCCCAGCTGCGGAGTCCTGGGGCCCCTCTCTTTGTCAAGGTGACTGACAACATTTCCTGACATATGTTCATAAAGTCAGAGCCTGCTGGTCAGATCAAGGTGGTTACAGAAGTACACAGGGTCATTCATGAGAAAAGCCCCAGCTGGAGGCCCAGGCTCTGTGGGCTACAGCGGAAGCCTGGCTTCCGGATCCTGAAGGGGCTGAGAGCAGCTCCAGTGGGTGGCAGCCAGGACTGGACCTGGAGGCCTGAGTTCTGGCTCTAGCTTGTCTGCATAGCTCTGTGGCTTTGGGTGAAGTATTTAACCTCTCTTGCTCTTTTCTTATGAATGGAAAGAAACTGCCAGACCACGGAAGATATTTGGGATTCCTAAACTCAAAACTTCTGAGTTTATAAGTCAGTATTGGTCAGCTTTGGGGCCTGATGAAGTTAGCTGCCCAGCACCCACGGCCTTTGTCAACAGTAGGGTCTGGAATCAACACTTGACACCATATCCTCCCAGACGGCGCAGTCCCTAAACGTAGACAGTACTGAACCTCCAAATAGGATTTGTTGGCCAGCAGGAGAGGAGGACCCAGTAGTCTCCAGAGGCACTTTGAGATTCACTGTGTATTTTCCAGAGCTGTAAAGTGCTCTCCGCCAATGCATATTTTAACAAGTACCTTCCCCCTTGTTCCCTGCCCCTCTCTTTTTGCTAACAAGGAGATTGGCTTCCATGCTTCCCTGGCCCAGAGAAGGCCCAACGCTCATCACTTGGACCACAAGATGGAAATAAAGCAGTAGGTAGAACACCACGACAACTGCAGCCCTGTCTCGCTCTCCATCTTCCTGTCCCTGCCGACTCTATGGCTCCTGTTGTGTGAATGTCTTTGTGTTGGCTTTGTGCTTGTTGTGCTTTGTCCTTGCTGTCCGTGGGCTCCCACCTGGATTGGTTGCCTTTTTCTGTGGGACATTAACACTCTGAAACAGCATTGTCGTAGAAGTTTTGTGATAATGACAGTGTTCCAGGTCTGCACTGCACCTCTGTGTTCGAACACATGAAGCTAGTGTGACTGTGGGGCTGATTGCAGAGGGGCTGAGACAGTCTCACTATGTAGCCCAGGCTGGACTTGCAGCGATCCTCCTGCCTCTTATGCTCCCAAGTGCTGGGACTACAGGCACACGCCACCACACCCAGCCTTGAATTTTTACATTTGACTTAATTTTCATTCTTTTAAACAGCCAGCTGTAATTGGATAGTGCTCAAATTGGGAGAGAAAAAGGAAGGGTCTTTTTTCTTAAACAGTATTTTCAGATTTTATTTGCATAGATTCTGGAGCTAGAATCTGAGGGCAGACACCATGGCTGAATGGAAAGCAGAGGGCCAAGGAAGCAGGAGGCTGGGGTTCATTGTTCCAGGCAGTCTCTAATGCTTGCGACAGAGTTAGAGGCTGCTGTTGTGTATTGTGACGCTGCTGGGGATGAACAGACGCCGTCATCCCTGCCTAGAGCGGCTCTGGTCGGGCAGGCAAAGAGTGAGGAGCTGCAACAGCGGTGGTGCAGATGGGTTCTGGAAGGCTGAGGAAGCCTCCAAGTGGGGACCCAGGATTTGAGCCTTAGGCTGCATGCATTGGTAGTGGGAGGGCATCTTCTGGGGCCTCCAAGGATCCCCGGGGCATAAGTGGGACTGGAAGGCCTGGGACCTGGAAAGCCAGGGAGGCTGACTCCTTGGGCACCAGTCTGGACACACAGTAAAGGCAGGGCCAGTGTGTGTCACCAAGAAAAAAGTGAAGAGATGGAAAACCGGGCTTTGGGGCATTCCACCATTAACAGAGAAGTGGAGGATGAGCAAAGGAGACAGAGAAGGGGAGGAGCAGGGGAGGAGGCTCCAGAACCACTTGGTTAGAGAGTCACACGTGCTGCACTTGGTACAGATCCACAGCTGTCATCTGTGACCCCTGATTGCAGACGTATTCATCAAGACCGCCTCACTATTCTTACTGATTCTGTTTTAAATAATTGTTTAAAAGTTGAATGTGTAATGGCTAGGCACAGTTGCGCATGCCTGCAACCCCAGAACTCTGGGAAGCTGAAGGAGGAGGGCCACAAATTCAAGCCCAGCCTGGGCAACTTAGTGACTTTACACAACTCTGTCTCAATAAAAAACAAAAAGGGCTGGGGGTGTAGCTCAGTCCCCAGTAAACCCCTGCCCTGACAAGATCGATTGTGTAAGTAAGCTTATACCGGTGAAATACTGCCATCCGCTATTTCTTTTCCTGTGAGGGTTAGTGTAAGAATACAGTTCGAAGAAAGAGCCGTAGCAGCTGTAGACTGAGAATGTTAACCTCTTTGGGGTAGATTCTAGCTACTGGGCCTCAGCTGTGAAACCTTTAGGTTGAAGGCCATATATCAGCCAAGTGAAGAAGAGGGCTCTGTTGCCACAGTGCTTAGGTCTTTTTTTTTTTTAATGTTTAGATTGTCCCTGGGATGGCAGAGTCAGGGAGAGAGACTTACTTTTGTTTTAACCCACGGTGGTCTGTTCCAGACATGTGAGAAAGTCAGGTTTTAGACCGAATCTTCAGTAGGGGCACGTCCTGTGATCCAGGGCACAGGGTCTAACATGTCTCCCTTTGCTTCCAGGTGGAGGAAGTCTTTCCTGTGCAGCCTGGTCTTTGGCATCCCTGTCATGGGCTTAATGATCTACATGTTAATACCCAGCCACGAGTCTCACGAGACGATGGTCCTGGACCGCAACATCATCCCGGGACTGTCCATTCTGAACCTCATCTTCTTCATCTTGTGTACGTTTGTGCAGGTACGTAAGGAAACTGGGAAAGCCCCTGCTGTCAGTGCCTGTGGGTGGCCCACAGGTACTGTCCCTCTTAGGCTGAACACAGCTTTTTAGCTTGCCCTCAGTGGTATTTCCTGAGCCAGCTCCTGACATTACTGCTTTTATTTTCTGTCTTATGATCAACAGGACAGGGCCAGACCCTCTGCCCTGGGGACTAAGAAGGGTCTAATTTCCCTGTCAGTTTCACAATTGACTGGAGGTGATCAGAACTCCCTAGAGCAGCAGCTTCCTCCCTGTAAGACTGGTGAACTGTGTGTCCCCAATTTGTTTACCTTTCAGCTTAATTTACCTGTTGTTAGAAGGAGCAGCTGGATGCCCCAGAGCTCATACTTCTCTTGAATGGTCTGTCCTGAAAGGGCAAAGATATGGTCCTTACGAATGAGCACTGTTGTAATTCAGCAGGCAGGCTGTGTGGAATGTCTGCTGTGATGGTGATGTTAAGGAACGAGCCGTGTTTCCGGTGGGAAGTGTGCTGTCTGTGCATTTATTTTGGAACATAAAACTAAGCACTTGAGTTACTATTGAGTGTGTATTAGTCAGCTTTCCCATTGCTGAGACAAAATAGCTAACACCTATAATTCAAAGGAACGGAGGTTTATTTTACCTCATCATTTGAGAGGGTTCAGTCCATAGTTTGGGGCTCTAAAGCAGAAACATCACGGCAAAGGGGCACAGAAGAGAGGAGCCCCTCACCTCATGACAGCCAAGGGGAGAGCAGGGGAAGAACCGCAGAGGAAGGGACCGGATATAGTCCCCAAGGTCATGGCCCCCATGACCCACTTCTTCTAGCTAGGCTCCACCTCTAATAGCCCGTTCAGCTATGAACTCATCAGTAGTTAACCCATGCTAAGGTTGGTGTCTGCACGGTTGAGTCAACTCTCCAGAATCTCTGAATCTAGCAAGTCGACAGTCAAGATTAACTGGCACATGATGTTTGACTTTTGGGGAGTGAACATTTATAACTGAATTTTTCCCTACATTTTATTTTTACTTGCAAATTACTGTATATTAAAAAGAACTCTAGTCATACTGAAGTATTAGAATCGAAGGAGAAGATACTCTTTATACCTGCCTCTGGCCCAACCATGCTCCCCAGGGGCAGTTACAGTGTCATTAGGAGTCAGGCATGTATCTTTCCAGATCTCATCTATGTGGAGAAAACACATTTGTATGTGTATATATGTGATGTGCATGCTCACATAATATATACAGACTTTGTTAGAGGAAGTATGAGCATGTGAGATACACTAATGTGCACTGGCATTTCTACTTAACTTTGTTTCACAGACTTCCTTTTTGCCAGTGGATTATGGATACAGAATCTTCTGTTTACAGATTGACACTGTCTGTAGTTTAAATGAACTGTGATTTATTTTTTTACCATTCTCTTATTGATGGACACTCGTATTGTGTGTTCTGGGTTTTAAAGATTACACATGCCCTTGATGATCCAATTTCTGTAGGCCAGTAGTTCCTTCTGAATTAGAAAGTATGTTTAATAAATGTCAATCACTGAAGAAAAGGTAATGTCACTCATGTGCACAAGCCTAGAGTATTTGCCATCCTGGGGGCCTCCGGCTCATCAAATCCTCCCCCCTGCTCATTGGCAGCCTTTGCTCTCCTTGTCTTTCAGTTCCTCGGTGGGTGGTACTTCTACGTCCAGGCCTACAAGTCTCTGCGACACAGGTCGGCCAACATGGACGTGCTCATTGTTCTGGCCACGAGCATTGCCTATGCCTACTCCCTGGTCATCCTGGTGGTTGCCATCGCTGAGAAGGCGGAGAAGAGTCCTGTGACATTTTTTGACACACCCCCTATGCTTTTCGTGTTCATTGCCCTGGGACGGTGGCTGGAACACGTGGCAAAGGTAGTTACGGTTCCTGTTACGAAAAGGACTGTTCCTCCAGGAAAACAAATCTCAGTCCATTTGAACGCGTATTGAGAATTACTAATTACACACAGTGTGGGGAAGGACTTAAGACATCTGAAACCTGCATATAATTAGGTGCTACAGTCACTAATCTCCAAATTGGTTGCTATTTCTAAAATCCCAGCTAATCTGGTTAATTATTAAAACTCACTTGGTCTTTTAGTGCCCTAGTATAGAGTGTGTTAGTGTAGGGTATTACTTCCACCTGGGGTTGTATTATTGTTAACACCCTGCATTGAACTCCTCCCTCGCGCTGGGTCCTGTGAAAGAGTGAGTGGGACACAGGCCATAAAAGACAGCAGAAGGATGTTTTCAGTGTGAAATGGAATTCCTAGAACTACATTAGTGGCCCAGGCGTTGTGTACCAGCACCTGCAGAGCCTTTGTCGCATGGGATGGCTGTGTTGGGGGACAGCCTCTTTCTGTCTGGGTCAGGACAGTCAGGTTGACATAGCTCTCATTTTCCACTCTGGTTATTTCCTAGAGCAAAACTTCAGAAGCTCTTGCTAAACTCATGTCTCTCCAAGCCACAGAAGCCACAGTTGTGACCCTCGGTGAGGACAACTTAATCCTCAGGTAGGCTGTGTTCACCAGTAGAGCACACGATCAATTCGTGTACCTGGACAATAAGCAGCCAGCACCCATCCCGCGGTTATGCTGCGCTAGACCTTGCAGAATAGGCAAGGACGCTCTCAAGGCGTCACACAAACAAAGCTTTAAGTTAAAGAACAAGCAGTGGTGTATGTACACCAGATGGGGATGAGCAGTGTAAACGTAGGAGTCCAGGAATAAGAAGAGGAGGCCAATGAGTCAAGGATGACTTCACAGAGACGTGGAATATGACTGAGCCTTGCATGGAATACGCAAGACCTGAGGATTCAAACAGGCAAGAGGGATTAGGGCTTTGACCTGTGAAAGAACAAATGAGAGTGGTAGTGTCTTCTCATAAGGCTGTCTGATATTAAAAATAATTATTATCATTATTGCTTGGGTATATAATCAAACACTATTCTAACCTCTTTGTATTTAACGTGTGCATTCACCTTGTAACTCCCCTCACCCAGGGAAAAGCCCTTTATCATGGGTTTGTTAGGGACTGTTGCTATTCTTATTTTACAGAGGAAACTGAGGTTCAGCTAGGCTGAGCAACTGACCCAGGGTCACACAGGAATTATGTAGAAGCTTGTGGATATTATGCTGGCTGTTGGCTCTGGAGTCTATGTTCTTAACTTTTTCATGTACTGACTCTTTCTTTCTTTCTTTGTTTTCAGACAGGGTCTCACTATATAGTGCAGATTGGTCTTGAACTCACTTATGTAGCCCAGGCTGACCTTGAATCATGGCAATCCTCCTGCCTCAGCCTCCCAAGTGCTGGGATTTCAGGTGTACACCACCATGCCTGGCCACATACTGACTCTTAAAGCATATTTAATAATACAGAAATTTTTACAAATTAAGTCTTCCCTGTTTCCTTGATTAGCCTTTTTTTTTTTATATTCTGGGCTGACTTAGTCACTTTTCTCATCACTGGCTCAAAATACCTGACACTCACAACTTAAAGGAGGGCAAGTTTATTTTGGCTTGGAGTTGGTAGACGTTTTAGGCCTTGCGTGGTTGGGCGGCTCCAGGCAGAGGGGCATGGTGGAGGGAAGCTGCCCACTGCATGGCATCCAGGAAACACTGAAAGGAGGGAGGAGCTGAGGAGGGGGAAGAACCCCTCCAGGCCAAGCCCCTAGTGAGCAGCCTCCTCCAGCCAGACCCCTCGGCACAGCAAGCCTGCCAGACCACCCCATAATCCCGTCGCCTTCCAAGCACGTGAGGTTTTGGGGACCATTTTTGATCTAAACCATGTCTTGGGCGATGATCATTTCAGGCTGCTTACACATTCCTGAAGTTCTGCACCCATGTACTCTTTTAGCCTGTGATTTCACTTCTGACTGCTGAGAACAGGAGGTCTTGCGTGGGGTGCCTGTCAGCTCCCTCCCTTAGTCCTGTGCAGTGAGCCTTCTGGGGCACCCCACCCCTGGGGAAGGAGGGAGTCTCCTGGTATCTCCCCAGACTCCAGCGTCTCCATCTTTGTTGACTGTCACAGACTCCAGACTCTCCCCTTGTGAAAACAAACACAGTCCATACCCCTCACCCAGTAGCAAAACTCTAAAGTTCAGTGAGGTCAAGTCACTTGGCCAGAGTCCACCGAAGGTGGCAGAACTGAGATCAGGCCCGTGGAGACACAGGGCCACTCTCTCGGCTACCATGCCACACCGTCTCCAGTCAGGCATCCTGTGTGATGACCACTTGGTGCTTTGGGTGGGCACGTGCACATGCGCACACACACACACACACACAAGCACACGGACATGCACACACAGCAGCTTTGGTGGCTCTGCAGTCTCATGCACCTTGACTTCTTTTTTTTTTCCTCTTACATATTAATGGCATGAAAATTTCTGAAAAGTGAAAGCATTTGGAGGGGGCACAGAGCCCCCGTACCTGCATTTGTGTAGCTGCACCTAGCCTCCATCTGCTCTGCAAACAACAGTTTGAAGAGCCTCTGGTGCTTCCCAGGGGCTGCTTAGTGACCTGGACATGAGCAGATTGTGTCCTGCCAGGTGGCACCAGTCAGCTGAGAGGCCAAGGGAAGTGGGCTGCACCTGCCATTACTCAGTTCTTTTCAAAGAAGGCGATTCTTTTTTTTTTTTTTTTTGCCTGTGAACACACAGTGGACCTGACCAACAACAGGATGCTACCGTGTTTTCATCAGGGAGCCAGAGTTCATTGTGACTTTGCCTAAGGTGGGCGGTGTGCTCAGATCGGGTCCGTTTACGCTGCTTTGCATGTTCAGGGTCCTTCCTCCACACCCTCCTGAACAGGAAGCTCCAGGCTCCTGGTCACCCCGCTTTCCCAGGGGTATGGCCACTTGCCCTGCCACCTGTATTGGCACTGTCGCCTGGAGAGGCTGACCATGTGATAACATGAGGTGTGCCAGGTACCAGGGCCTCCAGCCCCCTCTGCCTCCTGCTCACCTGCTCCGACCTCTGCTTGTGTGCACAGGTTCTTGGTACTGCCTGGCGCCCACTGGAGTTTCCTGTATGAGATGGACCCTTTAATGAGGCTATCGCCTCTCCTTGCCTCTGTCCCTCTGCTGGGGACACCTGTCCTTTTTTCTTTATCCCAAGTTTAGGTGGTAGGACATTTTACATTCATGGCCTTTTGGCATGTGATAATGTTTTGTTTGTTTGTTTGTTTCTTTTCTTTTTGAGACAGGGTGTCCCTATGCAGCTCAGGCTGGCCTTGACCTCACTTTGTAGCCCAGGCTGGTCTTGAACTCACAACAATGCACCTGTCTCAGCCTCCCAAGTGCTGGGATTACAGGCGATAATGTCTTTACCCTGCTGCTGCTTATCTCCTCTGTGGGTCTCCTTCATTCTCCTTAGTGCCGTAACTGTGCTATAGACTGTCACTGGGACACGTGCTCTCCCTGTGTCTTGTGACACAAGCCTCGTGGGACTCATTTTCAGGCCTCTCTCTAGCCACACCCATAGAGCTTTCTCTTCGTGGCTAACTTCCCCGCCTCGCCACTCTCCTGCTCCCCTTGAGAGGAATGGCGGGCCTCCTCCCTGGCGCGCTCCACAGGTCCTGGGGCTGATCCTGGACTTCTTTTGTGGCTCCCTTTCTTCCTCCATTGCACTTTGGCCTCTGACCTCTTGGTTCTTGCTTGTCCGTCTCCTGCTCCCCCCATTGGCTCACGTGTGCCCAGGGCTGTTGCCTTGTTCCGGCCAGGCATGGTTGATGCAGTCCCCTCATTGGCCACCTGCCGCCAGCCTTGCCTCCTTCAAAATATTTTTCCACATTCAAACCAGTGACCTTTCTGAAGTGCAAATCTGATTGTGTTTCTCTGGTGGAAAGTCTCCCAGTGAGTCCCTGTTGTCATAGGGTAAAATCCATGCTCTCCAGCGTGGCAGTGAGACTCTGCCCCACATGCTTCTCATGCGCAGTCTCTGTCTGTTGCCAGGTATAAAGCAACAACAGCTGACCTCTGGTAGCCATGGGGACCCCACAGATAACCAGAACCTCCCAGGGCTCCTATAAAATGGCATAGTATTTGCATATAACCTGCTTCCTCCTGTATACTTTAACTCACTTGTACATAACTTACAGTACCTACTACAATGTAAACGCTATGTGAAGCGTTTTGTAGCGTATTGCTCAGAATAATGACAAGAAAAGAAGTGTGTATGTTCGGTACAGATGAAAATGTATTTGCCCCGAATGTTTTGGAAGCCAGTTTGGTTGAGCCTGTGGACTCAGAGCGCACAGGCACAGGGGGCTGGCTGTATATGGAACTAGTCCAACAGTTGACCCAGAACCGGGCCTGGTAGGGGTGGGGGGTGCTTCTGTAAGGGGCTGGGTGTGACTTGGGGGGCATCTGTTGCAGAGAGGAGCAAGTGCCCATGGAGCTGGTGCAGCGGGGTGATGTCATCAAGGTTGTCCCAGGGGGGAAGTTCCCAGTGGACGGGAAAGTTCTGGAAGGCAACACCATGGCGGACGAGTCCCTCATCACAGGTCAGGTGGCTTGTTTCATGTTCCCTGTGCCAGGTAGCATATGATGTGAAGGGGGGCCGAGCAAGTGACAATTCTCTCTTCTTTCCCCCTAGGGGAAGCCATGCCTGTCACTAAGAAACCCGGGAGCATGGTGATCGCCGGGTCTATAAACGCTCACGGCTCTGTGCTCATTAAAGCCACTCACGTGGGGAACGACACTACTTTGGCTCAGATCGTGAAACTGGTGGAAGAGGCTCAGATGTCAAAGGTAGTGAAGAAGCTCAAAACGTGGCGTGACTTCAGCTCCCTCATTTGCACAGAGTAAACAGTTAATTATAAAGATCAATAAGTAAATGTAGTTAATGTGGAGGCCAGGGCCCAGTCCTTCCCCGTGCTTGCGGTGTTTTATGGCTGCAGTTTGTAATTTCACGTGATCTTGATGTTTTATTTTCATAGGCACCCATTCAGCAGCTGGCTGACCGGTTCAGTGGCTATTTTGTCCCGTTTATCATCATCATTTCAACTTTGACGTTGGTGGTTTGGATTGTAATCGGTTTTATCGATTTCGGTGTTGTGCAGAAATATTTTCCTGTAAGTTGAATGCTTTGAGCAGTATGGTTGTTGTGTTTTAAATAATTTATTGTCATGAATTTGATTCATTCTTATCTTAGATTCCCCTGGGCTTTAATTACCCACTATGTTTGGTTTCCTTCATTTGTTGACAGTAAAATCTAAATTAGGTTAGGACAATTAATTGGTTGCTCTGTTTCTACAAGTTTGTATAAAGTTGCCTTTCGTATCTACTTAGGTAATTTCCATGGACATCAGTTGGTTCTCATAATGCTTAAGGCATTTACAGTATGTAGTACTGGCCATTTCTGAAGTTAAGAGGTATATGTCATGGAAGATAGGCTGCTTCATAATTTTGATGGTAAAGCCAGGCATAGTGGCTCACACCGGTAATCCCAGCACTTTGGAGGCTGAGGCAGGAGGATCGTTGTGAGTTTGAGGCCAGCCTGGGCTACAATGTGAGCTCAAGGCCAGCCTGAACTGTATAGTGAGACCCTGTCTCAAAAAGACAAAATAATAATAATAATTTTGATGGCATGGTAACATTGTTTAATAGATTTTAAGAAAATTTTTTTTTGCTGTCTGTATTCACTGATACGATCTTCAGCCTCCTACTTCCCCAAGTCATAGTACTTTCTAGTATTTTTGATGAAAGACTGCATGCCAGTATAGGCCAAGCTTTTTAATAATTAAATGCCTAACATTGTAGGTACATGAAGAACACTACCTTGGGAAATACTGTTTTATCAAGCTTAGAAAACAATATGGAAAATGCAGTCCCCCAGAAAACTTAACCTGCGTCAGTGATTGTCAGGGACGATATCTGAACACATTTTTGGTCTTCACAAGTGGTGTGGATGCAACATGCATCTACTGTGGAGAAACCAGGACACTGCTAAAAGTTCTGTGAGGCACAGGATGGGTCCCCACGATGATGATGGCATTGGTGCAGGAACTGAAAAACCTTAATGTACCTGAAAAGCTCATGGCCTGCAGAGAGCTGTGTTGGAACAGTGTTTTACTTCGTCTCATCCCTAGCCCAGTATAGTACTTACTTTAGAGCCATGGAATAAGAAACTGCAAGTATAGGATGGAATTTTTTCTTTTTAAAAATTTTCTACATATAACTAAAGGTACACCAAATGTTCTTAGGGTACATGTCATTTACTAAGATGTCATTTTCTCCCTTAACTTTTCTATCTTAAATGGAAAACAGCCAAGTTAAGCATTTTCTGACATCTAAGGAGACCTCAGTGTTTTTAAGAATAAGCTATGAGTATATCTTAGAATTTATCAGTGACTATTCACGGCACCTGACCGCCTAACATTTCTGCTTTTTGGGGAGAACTCATTGGCGTGGGGCTGTGGGAAGACAGGACTAAACAAGTCGGAATGTGTGACTTTCTGCTGTCTCAGGCTTTCCATCTTACTTTGGCTTCTTTTGTTTTTATCTGCACAATCAGGGAGGATGCTGGCCAGTGAGGTACTGCATGTTCCTTTAAGATACTGTCGTCCCTCTGTGGCATAAACTCGTTGTAGGAAAGGTTCACGTTAACTTCTAGAACTCCACCTGATGTTACCAGAATGCCTGGTGGTATTAACAAGAATTATTCAGTTTAGGAAAAAATGACATCTTTTTCTCAAAAATTATATCTTATCTACCTAAATACAACTTTTTATGAGAATTAGAATACACATTATTTTTAAAAAAATAATGTACCTTATTTTAGAATCCTGCTTTTCAAAATCAAAGAATAAATTGTAGATGGAAGGTAAAGAGATTGTAGTCTGTGACCTCAATTTAGAAAATGTGCTTTTTGGGGCTGGGGATTTAGCTCAGCGGCAAAAGCGCCTGCCTGGCAAGCGCAAGGTCATGAGTTCGGTTCCCGGTACCAGAGAAAAACCAAAAAAAGAAAATGTGCTTTTTTCTGTAATTACACAAATGTTAGACTCCATAGCTAATAGCTATTTTGAAAAATAAACCAAAGTAATTCAAGATCTCAGAGTATAAATACTGATACCAACTTGTGCCACCACATCTACAAAATAGACTCATATTTTGAGGGGGGTTTACAAAGAAAACAGTCAGGGAAAATATAGAAAATAAAATAAAAATGGCACCAAAGCCTTTCCCTAGAAGTCATGGTTTTTGCTCATCTTTCCAGGGTTCTATTCCAGGTAGAGGCAGGGGATTTTGCATGAGTAAAATCACAGCACTTGTCTTTTCATATCTGCCCTGTAAATTCTGCTGCTTCCATGTCTGTAGATGTAGATATGCATCATCATTCCAGAGGCTGCCTAATATTCCATTACATGCTGCTTAATTAATTAATCTCCTGTTATTTCCAGGTTTGTAACCATTTACAGAAACAAAACAAAGCATAGTGATAGATATCCCTGTATCTTTTCTAATTGTGTGATTATTATTTTAGGATAGATTCTTTGGCGGTACATCCGTTTTTAAATTTACATAAGAATAATGATAAAATAATCATAATAGTTTGATACCTCTCCTATGCCCAATGTTATACTCTGTATATGTTTGTGTTTATATGTATTTTGCCTCATTCAACCTGTAAAACAACATATGAGCCAGCTGAGTGTTATCAACTCCATTTTGTATATGGGGAAACTGAGGCACAGAGAGGTGAGGTTAGCATTAGAGTCAGATACAAATTGTGTGGTCTGACTCCCAGATTTTTGCTTCAGCCCCATCAGAGATTTTTATGATTGTTTTCTGGTCCTGCCTGTCAGAGGGGACCCTGTAGGATAAAGTTGGGACATTGAGATGTGGGGCCATGAAGTGAACCCCGTGATACCGAGGCAGCCAGAATACAGCTGTGTTTCCTAAACCCAGCTCACTGTGCTGTCTCAGGCCCCACCACCCCCACTGAGATGTCCTGCTATGGTGAGGATTCTGTGAGACCCCACACTGCGCTCTCAACCTGCCTATCTTCCCCCTTCAGAGCCCCAGCAAGCACATCTCGCAGACAGAGGTGATCATCCGGTTCGCCTTCCAGACATCCATCACTGTGTTGTGCATTGCCTGCCCCTGCTCCCTAGGGCTGGCCACACCCACGGCCGTCATGGTGGGAACCGGGGTGGCTGCCCAGCATGGCATCCTCATCAAGGGAGGCAAGCCTCTGGAGATGGCGCACAAGGTGGGTGGCTCTGGAGATGGCGCTCAGGGTGGGGGGCTCTGGAGATGGCTCTCCAGACCAGGCTCTGGAGATGGCACTCAGGATAGGCCCTCACCAGGCTCTTCCTGCCTGCTTTTGGGCCTTGGTTGACATTTTCCTTAAGAATCCTAATGAGAATGTATCTATTCACTTTTTTTAATTAAGAGAAAAGCCTGAGAGCAACCTGAGAGGGCAGCGGTGTTAATAACGTAGACTAGGTAGCCAAGGCTGACTGAGACAAGAATGGCAAAAGTAGCAGCAGTTAACAGATGATTAAGAGCTTTGTGAAGATTCACTGGTTCCGTCTCAGAAATGGCTGTTTGCCCTGTTTGCTATAGGTGCTTTTTATTCCCAGTTTACAGTGAGGGAGCTGTAGCAGAGGAGTTAGGCCATTCCAAGGCGTGCAGCTGTCACAGGGTGGAGACAGGGTCACCCCCCGTAGTCAGGCTCCAGGAGACAAAGCCAGCTCACGTCTGTGGGCTTAGTGACAGGGTCCTGTGACGCTGGGGCTAGATGGCGAGCAGCAGTGTGCCTGAAGAGTCTTCCTTCTGCCTAACACACCAGCCCCTGACCTTTTGCACCCCCATTTATTTTTATTCATTGTCAAGTGCTAACTGCCAGGGGAGTGGGCCGTCTGCTCAGTTCTGGCAGTGGTCACAGTACTCAGCTTCCAAGGCTGACAGTGCAGTGGGACAGACAGGAGTTGAATGGCCAACTGCTTCAAGAGGGTGAGTTGCTGTAAGGGCGCTGTAGTAAGGCCTGCTTACTTGGCAGTGAGGGCTGGTGCAGGTGGCTAAGGAAGGTGCCCCTGAGACCCGCCAGTTCAGCTAGAACTACTCGACAGAGGGTGGGGAGACCGCTCCAGCACTGGGCACAGCAGGTAGAAAGTGCCGGGGGAGGCAATGCTGCTGTGTGATAAGCTCTGTAAGATCAGGGGCCAAGCTTTCCCTCAGCACCGTGTCCTCAGCCTTTAGCCTAGGATGTGGCACACTGAAATTACTTGCAGGTTACTTGCTGAACAGATAAATAGTGAAACCTTTTAAAACATCAGGGAGAGAGAGTAGAATTGTGTGTATGTAGATGAGGCTGTTGAGGGAGGGGCGAGCCTACAGAGCCTAGATTGGGTAAAGAGCACGCTGCCCTAAGATGAAGGCAGCGTGGCGGGGGAGGATGTACGCTCGGTGACCAGGTCGCATGCTAGGAAGAGTGATCTGGCTGCACAGTGAAGGATGGACTGCAGGAGGCGGGAATCTTTGGAGGAGATGGTTGAGGGTGTTGAAAGAAGGCTACTGTGCATCATAGGAGTCCAAACAGCAAGAGTTGCTTCCGAATCAGGGAGGATGACGGAGCTGTGGAACACGGTCCAAACAGGGCAGCCAGGTGCCCTTAGATGAGGTTTGGGGAGGTGCACAGTCCAGGTGCCGGACTCACAGAAATAACAGGTAAGCCTCAGAGGTGCAGGTGCCTGAGTGATCGCTGGACGATATCTGAACCTGGACACTTAAGACCAGGGCAAAGCTGCCCTTGACCATGTGGCGTGGATTTACTTGAACTCAGATTGTGCAGACTTTTTTCTAGTAGGCTTTTGCACTTAGGCAAGCAGAAGACAGTTATGCCTTGGTAGATAGGGACAGTGGGGAGTAGGGGACAGGAGACAAGAGGACCCTTGGGCCTGACTCCTGACCTGAACCAAGAAAAAGTCTATGTATAGTGTCATGTCTTGGAGACAGCCAAGGAAGGTTCTGGCTGGACCGGGTTGGGCGAGCCACAGTGCATGTGTTTTGATGGGCACATGGGGACCACTTTCTTTGTAGTAAAGATAAATCCCCAGGTTGCCTGTGGAACATCAGGTTAGGAAATTATGTTGCGGTGATTTTACATGTTTGACGCAGGTAGGTGAAGCTCTGCCTCAAGATGGTGTGGACTCTGGGAACCCGGCTGTCTGGGTTGCATCACTGAGACATGGTTGTTTTGGCAGATAAAGACCGTGATGTTTGACAAAACTGGCACCATTACCCACGGGGTCCCCAGGGTCATGCGAGTCCTGCTGCTTGTGGACGTGGCTACGCTGCCCCTCAGGAAGGTTCTGGCTGTGGTGGGCACTGCGGAGGCCAGCAGCGAGCACCCCCTGGGCCTGGCAGTCACCAAATACTGTAAAGAGGTACGTAGACCTCAGCGTTGCTGTGCACCCGCCGCCTGGCCTGGCCCTCCCGCCTCACCACATGCCCTGCTGGGATCCCAGCTGTCCGGGGGGCCTTTGCCTGTGGTGGGAGAGGCTCACAGTTGGCCCTGTCACAGTTCCTGGCTACCACAAAGGCAGAGCAGTGTCACGGCCACTTGCTGAGCATGTGTTTGGTGCTGGACTCGGGACAAAACCAGTGAGATGTGCCCTGTGCCCTTGGGGAGCTTTGGCCTGAAGCCGGGGGGAGAAAGGTAGTCTAAAAATACAGGCTTTCGTGAGGCTTAGTGCCAGGGGACACGTGAAATGGGAGTGGGGGACCCGGGGCTGAGCCAGCAGGGTGAGCCAAAGGCCCTGGGAAGCAGTAGCCTCCTCCCCGTAGGAGAGGGCCTCTTTCATTCTGTTTGGCAGACTGTGCTGGGTGCTAGGCTGACAGATTGTAAAGTGCCTGCAGAGACCCCGTCTTGGTAAGTATAGACGGGAGACACGGCACCTCTTTCAGAAAGCTCGTTTCTTGTTTTCTCCTTCATATGGGCACAGCTCCTTGCCCGCTGATGTCTTCCTGGCAGGTCAGGGGAAGGTCGTGCACTCCCGAGTGGCCCTCCCTGCTGCTTTGCTCACCCACTTCCGTGCCTCCTCTCGACTGCCTCTCCAGGATCTGACATATGCAGAGCTATCTCGATCACCTCAAAATAGCTTTGCCACCTGCCATGTTACCCCATCACTTTTATGAAATTATTTGCAACATAAAAATTGCTTTCTTTGAAATGTGCAGCATGAACTGAGGCATCTGCCTAGGGTAGGTTAGGCTGCCTAATCTTACTCAGTTTAGCAACTGTTGCCAAGTTAGCAGTCGATTTCCTAAGCTTTCCTTTCAATTCCACTTCCCTGCTTCCTCTCACTGCCCAGCCCAGCGTCTGTCCTGCCCCTCGCTGCGTTCTCATCCCTCTGCCTCTTCCCTGCTTTCCAAGGAACTTGGAACAGAGACCTTGGGATACTGCACGGACTTCCAGGCGGTGCCAGGCTGTGGAATCGGCTGCAAAGTCAGCAATGTGGAAGGCATCCTGTCCCAGAGTGAGCGCCCACCGAGTGGGCAGGCTGGGCAGCTGAATGGGATTGGCAGCCCTCCAGGAAAAGGTATCCCTGCTCTTCGTCCCTGAGCTCCCTGCCTGGCCCTCCTGTGGGGGCTTGTGGCTGGGCATTCCACATCGGCCTCCCTCAGGAAAGCCCACAGTTTCTCTCTGGCGTACTTGGATGCATCTAAACTCTGGTGTTTCTGGCAGGCCAAAGTAATGTTGACTTACCTCCATAGAGGTCGCTTCACTGATCTGTAATTTAGAGTTTCCTCTGTTAGAGCCCAAATCGATCATACTTCTTAAAAGCTTCTAGGTGAACAGGTGAGACCTACCATCATTCTCTCTGTTTCCTTCCTACCCGGGGGAACTTGTGCGGGGTGTGCAGCGTTTACCTAGCTGACAGAAAGTTAGGGAAGCAGGTGCAGTGGTCTGCTCCAGGCAAGAAGGGTTGCTGCTCAGAGTGGGAGCTGCCTTTCCTGGTCTAAGCACAGCTTGCCAGCTATAACTTTGAGTGGAAAACACCCAGAACCTCAGAAACTTGTGTTGAGTGTTTTTCCTTAAGTATGCTAGCAGCTAAATCTTGATTTAAGTGATGTTGTGAGAAGCCACCTCCACCTTCTAGCAATTGAAAAGCCCAGGGTAACCTCAGAGGATTCGGAGATGGGTGAACACAGGGCCCTTCAGGGACATGCTCCATGAGGAGGTGACATGAAAGACCCGCCTGGTCTTTTTGGAGGCATAGTTTTGAAACGTGTCTTAGAAAAGTAGGCTGACCTGATTATTTATTGATTGATCTTGGGTTATTAGTGAGTCTAGTCACACTTGCTAGGGTCAGGACAGCAACATAACTGCCTCGGAGCCCCATAGAAGAATCAACAGATACCTTAAAGGCAATAATAATAAGGGTACTACACAGTGATTAGTATGTCTACAGCATTTTTACACGTGTGCCATGTACTGCTCATGCCCTATTTAATTTACACCCATGTGTTCTACACATCTGTTGTACCTTTTCCCTGGTCCTCTAAGGATGTTGCTACAAGAGTCAGCTACAGGTCATAGTCTTTCATGATGTCTAAATGGCTGTTATGCTGTTAACAAGGATTCCCAAGTTTTAGTCGATCTCGAAGTCAGACTATTAGAATTCCTTTCTTTGAATAGATGCAGCGCCCCAGACCTACTCTGTGCTGATTGGAAACCGTGAGTGGATGAGGCGCAACGGCTTAACCATCTCCAGCGACGTTAGCGATGCCATGATCGACCACGAGATGAAAGGACAGACGGCCATCCTGGTGGCGATCGACGGTATCTCCCGGCCCAGCCGTCCTTCTGCTCTTGCGGAATGCATTTTCCTGGGCATGTCGGGCAAAAGAGGCTCTTCCTCCCTCGTTCTTTCCCTCCCTCCCTTCTGTGTCCTCCCTTCCTTCTCCTGAGGTCTTTTCTTCCTCACTGTCTCTGCCTTGGCCCGGAGCCAGCTCTGCTGTCTGCCAGCCCACGTGTTCTTGGAATGCTAACTGTATTCACTGCCATCTTTGCTCCTGCCCCGACTGGCACTTTAAAGTGACCCTTCGTACTCGACAGTACAGACACCCAGGAACCCTCTTCCCAGAAGGTGTGCCGTAGGGTGCCTTTAAATAATGAGGCGCCTGCGGCTCTCCAGCACCTGACTTGCAACAGACTGGTGTGCACAGAGCTCCTGTGACTCTGTGTCTGCACCCCCGGGTGTACCCTGGGCTGTGCACCTCAGAGAGAGCAGAGCTTCACTTTCTTCATGCCGGTTTCTGCTGCTAGAAGTCAGACTCTGCTGCACAGAGCTGATAGCATGGCACTGCATTCTGAGTGCTCCAGCCAAATGTCCTCCTCTCTCATTCTCTCGCCTTCCTTCTCGGAAGTCCTCACGAACAAACCCTCAGCCTCCTCAGCTCAGGCTGGGATCGGCAGAAGTAGGGAAGCCGGCCTTGCCAAGCACGCTTCTCTCGCTCAGAATCTTCCTGTGTCTGTAAAGATGCAGTCCGCTGGATGCTGAGGCAGGAGGATCACAAGTTTGAGCTCAGCCTGGGCAATTTATACGGAATATTTTTATAGGAAAAAGGAAGAGTTCATTTTCTAGTTTGGATGTCCATCCCTTTAACATTTGTTGTATTTCTCGTATTTTAATAGCAAACATGTAAAACAGGTATTGAATTCTTATGCCATAGGCCCTTTGTAAGATAACATATGGGACTGGTAGGAAAATTTGGAAAAGTTAGAGGGTTGTAAAGAATACGGTGAAGTCATTTAGAGTTCTACCCCTCTAGTGGCCATTGAGAATTTTCAGTCTCCTTCCAGACCTCTGCATGCCTCTGGAACCCAAACCATAGCGTATTACGCACTTCGGTGTTTTGTTTTCGTACGTAACGGTGTATGATGGGAACTGCAAATCCTCACGTCCTGCGTGCAGCCCTGCGCCTTTGCCGACTGTGTGGTTTGCTCCAGGTGTGCTCTGTGGGATGATCGCCATCGCAGACGCTGTCAAGCCAGAGGCCGCCCTGGCGGTGCACACACTGAAAAGCATGGGTGTGGACGTGGTCCTGATCACAGGGGACAACCGGAAGACAGCCAGAGCCATTGCCACCCAGGTACGGCTGGGGACCAGTGCTGCCTTTCTCCTTGAAGATTACAGATTACGTCAGTACACAGAAACAGACACAAAGCAAGCACCCGTGCATCAACGCGCAGCTTTGCTCCGCTCTTCTGCCCTGCTGTGCACGCCTGCAAAAGCAGTCCCGTGCTCTTTGACCATTTCCCCAGATGGCTGCGGGCTGAGGGCTAACATAAAAGTGGTCTAACCTTTGAGTTCAGAGAGCATTTTGCTGGCTCAGCCCACTTGTACGCCCCGAGGAGTGCCTGGATTCTGGGCATTTCTTCAGCAGTCTTTGGTTCATGAGGACAGCACAGTGCTGACCCCAACACAGCAGCGGCTCTGGCGTGGATTCCTGGAAATGGTGCTCCTGCCCAACCCCACTCTCACACCTGTGTGCACACGTACATACCCGTGAAAGGTAATTGCTTCTTAGGGAGAAGCAGCAGTACCTCTGTTGTGCATGGCCTGCCTGCCTGCCTGCCTTCCTTTCTGCCTTCCTTCCTACCTGCCTTCCTTCCTTCCTTCCTTCCTGCCTGCCTGCCTGCCTGCCTGCCTGCCTGCCTGCCTTCCTTCCTTCCTGTCTGCCTGCCTGCCTGCCTTTCTGCCTTCCTTCCTTCCTGCCTGCCTGCCTTCCTACCTGCCTTCCTACCTGCCTGCCTGCCTGCCTGCCTGCCTTCTCATGGACTTGCTGAGCGTCTGCCTCCTTTTCCCAGTTAAAACTTGTTCATCCCGCCCACAAACACTGAGCACCATGAAGGCAGCAGACAGGCACAACGGCAGGTTGTGGGGCTACAGAGAGGAGTGATGCGCGGCCCTGCCTTTGAAGGGTGTGTGACCTGCGGGAAGCATGGACCCATGACCCAGTGTAGCCTTGAATGCTCAGGGCTCCAGCAGAAGTGTGCAGGTGGCCCAGGGCTGCCAAGGAGCAACCCTCCCTTAGCCTGGCAGGGGCAGGGGATCGCTTCCCAGGGGAGGCGCTGCTTGAGTCAGGAGTTGGTCAGACGCAGACATGGGGGGAAGCACGAGGAGAGTGACCCCTTCCCAGCGAGAGCAGCCAGCCTGAGTCTCACCCGGGGTGCAGAGTGGTGCAGGAGCTCGTACATGCCATTGCTGCTCGTGGTACAGTCTGAGTGTGGCACCAGCTGCGGGCCGGGAGGTAGAGGCAAGGTCTAGGTGGGCCGTGCAGGCAGACCCCTGAGAGTTTAGATTTCGTCCTCAGGATCCACTGGAGAACCGAAGCATGACAGCAACACAACCAAACGGTTGCTGTCCTGGACAGATGGCTAAGATGACACGCAGAAGAGCTGGGTGGCCAGGCTGGGGAAAGGCAGACCAACAGGTGGCCTAAACCAGGGGAGAGCCCAGGGTGGGAGCATGCAGCCCGCTTGCCCTGTGACCTCGAGTCTGCAGGACTTGGTTGACGGAGATGACTGGCTGGACCTGGGGAAGAGGGGAGAGGAACAGGGGTGACTCTTGGTTTATCCTGCTGTTTGGTGTCCTTTGCCGACACTGATGATTTCCTCTCCCTTTAGGTTGGTATCAACAAAGTCTTTGCAGAGGTGCTGCCTTCTCACAAGGTGGCCAAGGTTCAGGAGCTCCAGAATGAAGGGAAGAAAGTCGCCATGGTGGGAGATGGGGTAAACGACTCCCCAGCCTTGGCCCAAGCCGATGTGGGCATTGCCATCGGGACCGGCACAGACGTTGCCATCGAGGCGGCCGATGTGGTTCTCATCAGAGTGAGTTTGGCTACATCCAGGTGGCGGTGAGGGGCGGGGGCAGTGGGCCAGGCCCTTTATGCAGCATGCCCCTATCCTATAGAACGACTTACTGGACGTGGTGGCCAGCATTCACCTCTCTAAAAGGACCGTCCGCAGGATCCGCGTCAACTTGGTGCTGGCACTGATTTACAACATGGTGGGGATACCCATCGCTGCAGGTAGGCTGGGGTGGGGTGCTCTCACCTGCTGCGCCACGTTTGGTCTCAGCTCTCTGCCAGGTCCCTGCTGAGCTTGGTGAGCTGCACAACTCCCTGGCTGGCTGGCTCGCTAGGCACAGTGAGTGTCAAAATATATGTTGCTAAAGGTAAAAGAGAAACTGCTGAGAGAACTCTCGAGCTTGATTCACGCTGGTGCTTTCTCAAAAGCTGGTCAAGGTGCACGGCCACTTATTTACTGTGGCCCTCTTTTCTGAACCACTTATTAAGACATATGTTCTGAAGAATGGTGTTCCAGGGAGGCTGCTTTGTGCTGGACACAGTGAAGGGTGTCGCACAGCCTTGTCTTGAAAATGACCAATGTCTGGGTTTTACTCTGACTCACACAAATGACTGTGGAGAGAATTGGTTTTTCCTGTTTTGTCATTCCTCCCCGTCCTGCCTTTGAATCCTGTGAACCAAGCGGGGAGATATTCCAGACACTTGTGCAAGGCAGCACTTCTGCATGGGCCGAGGGGACCTGAAGTTCTTAACTAGGACCTTCCTATCTCAGTTTCCCTGTTGTGTCCAAGTGGTTAGTGGCGACTCCCGTAACAGCCATTGTCAAGCCTGCCTTCGCCTGCAGACCCTGGGAGCCAGGCCGGTGCTCTTCCTGCCCCAGAGGTGGCTCAGGAGCTTAATTCCCTCCTGTAGCTGCACCTCTGCCACAGACAGTAGCCATCCCTTGAGAGGCCCGAGTCCCCTGTGTGCCTGGGGCCTGGCTGTCGTTTCTCGCTTGCAGAGCAGTAAGAAGCTCCGGAAGGCAGATGGTCTGTGCAGATGAGGCCTGTGGCCACGCGCAGCATTTATCCCCTGGGACTGAGTCTCCAGCACAGCTGGTTCCTGGAGCTCTGCTGTTTCCCTTCTCCCTCTGTGCCTGCTCCTCCCTGTCGCTATGGCTCCTTCTCCGGGAGCCAGGCAGTGCCCCCTGTGCACGGCTGGGCAGGGCAGGTGGAAGCAGCCCAGTTCCTCTCGACAGCACCCACTGCCAGCTTTCTTGATGGCTTACCTCAGGGCTGGGGACAGGGTCCTCTGGGTGCCCACGGAGGGAACTCCTGGAGGCGGCTGCGGGTGGGTCCCTGCTGTACCCCGGGCGGCAGGTGAGTGCACGCCCTCCCTTGGCAGGTGTCTTCATGCCCGTCGGCATCGTGCTGCAGCCGTGGATGGGCTCAGCGGCCATGGCGGCCTCCTCCGTGTCTGTGGTGCTCTCTTCTCTGCAGCTCAAGTGGTGAGTCCTGGCCGGGAGCACTTGCCCGAAGGTCTCCCAAGGCCCTTCACCCCCTGCGCCCGCTTCCTGGGTGAGGGTGGGTGCGTACCCTTCTTCCTGTGCTCCTCAGGCCGCACCGCAGGGCAGCCCGAGTGGTGTGTACGGCGATTTGCCCGCAGTGTGCGGTCTGCCCTTAGCAGCTGCCATGTGCCAGGCTGTTCTCACCCTTGTGCTTGGTGGCTCTTTGCTCAAATACGTGTAGACATGGGATCCCTGTGTGTCGGTATTTTGCCTTTTTAAAAAAGATGTTTATTTGTTTATGCATTTGCTTAGCAAAAGGGTTTTTTTTTATTGTTTTTTGTTTTGTTGTTGTTTTGTTTTGTCTTATTTTTTTGAGACAGGGTCTCACTGTATAGCCCAGGCTGGCCTTGAACTCACTATGGAGCCCAGGCTGGTGTCAGACTCACACCAATCCTTCTGCTTCAGCCTCCCAAGTGCTGGGATTACAGGCATTTGCCACCATGCCCAGCACTTAGCAAAAGTTCAGGCAGCCTATGTTGAGGGTACTTGCCTAGGAAACTTCAAATCATGCGGACTTTACTTGAACATGGGAGTTCAGTGTCCTTTCCCTTTCAGACCTATCAGGTTTTGATGCTGCATGTGATAGAAAAACCTGCTTGAGAGGCCTTCCCCAGGCTTCAAAAAGAACAGGGGACCTTACGTCCAGAGTGCCTCACATGCTGTCGTTCTCGCTTTCCAGCTACAGGAAGCCCGAGCTGGAGAGGTACGAGGCGCAGGCCCACGGCCGCATGAAGCCCCTGAGCGCGTCCCAGGTCAGCGTGCATGTGGGCATGGATGACTGGCGGCGAGACTCCCCCAGGCCCACGCCCTGGGACCAAGTCAGCTACGTCAGCCAGGTGTCTCTGTCCTCGCTGACGTCCGACAGGCTGTCTCGGCACAGTGCCACCATGGATGATGGCGGGGACAAGTGGTCTCTGCTCCTGAATGACAGGGACGAGGAGCAGTACATGTAAAAGCTCTGGGAGCGCAGATCCGGGCCGGGCCTGGGCCAGCTCCTCCCGTGGGAGCTCACCTTGCCGGCTGCGGTTGAGGCAGGCATGGTATAAACAGCACGTGGGGGCGAAGCTTGCCCACGTTTTGGGACCTCTCGTTCCCTGGGTGTTTCCGGCGTGCCTCCCTGCCGCTCCGGGTTCTGCTGAGGTGCCGTTGGAAGGGGCTAGGTGGGACAGCCCTGTGTGGGTCCCGCTGGTGCAGGGCGGGGTCCTGGGCTTCACGTGCTGCCGGGGACGGCAGAAGAGGAGAGGAAGTCAGTGCTCCTCCCAGACCTCTGCGATGGCACCTGGGAGGACTACTTGAGAAATGAAGAAGCTTGCTAGGATCAAACTCCTGGCTGGGCCTCTTAGCAGAGCTTGTAGTGAGGCTGTCTTTGACCTTGTCCGCATGCCCTGAGACCACCGTTTACCTCAAGTTGCTGTCCGCTGGCACAGACTCTTCCTTTGCTCCCCGTCTCTGTGCTTGGTGACCTCCACACAGAGGCGGGACTGCTGCCCTCCGGCATCTGCCCTGCTCTGGCCCATGCACTTGGCCTGCGCCTGCTCCCTGGCCGCACCCCTGCTTGTGAGCTCACCACACCTCCTTAATACCCAGGAGCCCGCTTCGTTGCTGAGTGGCTCCTGCAAGCCCTCCCGCAGCTGCTGTCCTGCTAGTGAGGCCTCTGAGCCTGACTAGGAGTCCAAATTCAGCTTCCTTTGAGGTCCTAGGGCTCATGAGCCTGGACACTTGCGTGTTCCTGTGCCTGGGGACCTCCCTGTTACCTCAGGCTCTGGGGCCTGGAGTCCCGGGAGCCCCTGGCGTGTGTGCCTAGTGGAAATGTCCTGTGAGAGCACAGCAGTGCCCCACGTGAGCCCTGTGCCTGCCAGGTGGACACAGGCTGTAGCTCCCCACGGCAGTGTCTGGGTTTTTTTGTTAAAACAGCTATAAAAATACCACTACGTTGATTATCTTTATTTCACAAAGGTACACAGATACATTTAATAGAAAAGTTCGTGCATCCTGTGGCTTCTGCACACTTCCCCACTAAAGGATTCTGTGAGAGGCTGTTGTCCCTCGCGGTTCAGAGAAAGTTTAGATGGCTGATGTTTGCGAGAGCCCAACTCTTCCTTCTTTCTACCCAGCAAGTGAGTCTTTTCAGAAGTCTTGCCTGGTGTTCTCTTTGTTTGCCTCTCGCTGTTGCTGCTTAATTGATAGATTTCATTTTCTAGTTGTACAACAGTCCGTTGAGTCTCGTAATTTTTACTGACCAGTAGATACCCACTCTGGCTCTGTTTCCCCAGTTTAGAACCAGCTGTGAGTTGCATGTCCTTTTGCTGCCAGTTTAAGTCTTGAGTCCGTTTCCTGATCTTCTGAAGCTCTTTCTGTGTGTGTTCAATCAGATGAACTGGATTTTCATAACTGTCCAGGCGTCACATCCGTGCTGTGATGTTCGTTCCAGATTCTCAATTTGAGCTGCTTGATGCTCTAATTGGGCCTTCGAATTGTTTACACATTCCTGCCCTGCAGTAATGTCTTATTTCTGGCCTGAGGAAGGGCTAGACGCTCAGATCATGTCATACTGAGCAACTCAACCGGTTGTCAGTTTCAACAGTGGAATAAGCTGGGGCTGTTAAGTAGCTCAGGTAGTTCTTAGTAGGTTGGTGTCTGAGTTTCCTCCTTTACCAGACCACAGCTGCTTCCCTCACGCCTGTCGCTGCATAGCCTTGATCAAAACACAGCAGCACCTCCACCTCTACCTCTCTGGCCGCCAACCCAGCCCCACGCCTGCCTTTCAGGGACTGTGGCCTGGCCTGCATTTTCTGAGTTGGAAATGCCTGATTTTGCCCCTGGGTGGCTCTTGTGATAGTGTGGCATCCGAGAGGCAGGCGTGGGCCGAGTTAGAGACTCTCAGGTCAGTGGTGATGGACCAGACCCTCTGGGAACAGGGTGACAGAGTCAAATTACTCTAAGGTAAAACCTGGGTCTCGCACTTAAAATACTCTATTTATTGAACGTCGTTTATTTGCCAGGGACACTGTTAGTACTTTTTGTAGGTTACCTCTAATCCCCACAACGAAGTAGCAAGGGAGGTATTTCTGTCCACATTTTACAGGCTGCGAGCACACGGCAGTGTACGTGCCATTTCTGTTGGCTCTGAAGGCTTTTCCCGAATTCTGCTACTGCCTTATCGGTTTGCTGGATAAGAACAAACTAGAGGAAAGTCTTTGCTGCTGGAAGAGCACATCTTCCGGGTGATGTGTTAGTTGTATCAACTTAGAATGCAGTTGGTCGTGAGATCGTCTCACCTTCACTTTGGATGGTCAGTTTCACCTTTTACGTATAATATAGTTTTTGCTAGGTTTTATGTTCTAAAGTCCAAGTTCAGGGTCTTGTGTGTTATTGTCCGAGGTCTTCCCTTTTCTGCCAGTCCCTTCCCACTGCCCATCCCCATTCTGTCCTCTCTGTATTCTTGGCTTTTTTTTTTTTTTTTTTTTTTTTTTTTTTTTTT
>NW_004955431.1:5151396-5226497 GCF_000276665.1 Chinchilla lanigera | reverse complement strand
TTTTTTTGGTTTTTCTCCGGTACCAGGAACCGAACTCACGACCTTGCGCTTGCCAGGCAGGCGCTTTTGCCGCTGAGCTAAATTCCCAGCTCCTCTCTCTGTATTCTTGCCTGGGAAATATTTGTTGTTTTGGAATTAGGCTAATGATTTTTTTAAAGAATCTAATTGTGTCGATTTTTAATACTTCTAGGACCATTAGCATCACGTTCATATATAGAATTGAAAATATTTATATAATTGTACAGAAGGTAACCTTTTAGATATTCAGAGTGTCTGGAGTGTCAGATAACAGTTCCTATTTTAAGAAATGTTCCACACAATATGAGAATAAAGTTTCATTTTATTCATCTAAAAACCTGCCTGTGGCTGCCTCTGTCTCTGGGCAGCCTGGTCAGGCCAGTGCCGCCTGTCTCAAGGGAGTGTCTGTTGGGCTGTGGCGCGGCCCAGCGTCTCTGGAGGCGTAGAGATGGGATTTTAACAGTGGGAGACATGAGAGGCCTTAACCTGTCAGTGTACCGTGTCCCACACTGGACAGCCGCTCTCCTGAAGGCCGGAGGTGCCAGCCTCAGTCGTGTGCGGAGATGGCTCTGAGGGGCGGCCCATTGTCGGACACCGGCTTTGGTTACCCCTCGTATGCATGTCTCCAGCGCACAGAAGTCAGAAGGGATATTCCTTGGCTCTGAAGGAGGATGTAGAGAGAGCAGTAGGAAAACATAGACTGAGCTCAGGGGACTCTGAGTCACACCTGATGGGAGACGAGGATACAGTTTCTCGTCCAAACCAGGATACATTTAAGAGTGGCGGGATGCACTATTAATTATTAATTATTATGCCAAGACAGCTGAACTGGGACTGTGGAGATAAACTGGGACATGTCATCTTCCTCTGGAAGGAAGTGGAAATCTGGGGACAGTGGTCCATGCCTGTAATCCCAGCACTTAGGAGGCTGAGGCAGATGGACTGTAAGTTCGAGGCCATCATGGGTATCATAAGTTTGAGGCCAACCTGAGCTGACAGCAAGACCCTGTCTAAGAAAAGAGTGTGTGTTTGTTGAGGGGGAGCAACGTTGTGAAGTCACCATCAACACAAAGTTTTTTTTAAAGGTGGTGAAAATTTATATTTATTTCAAAGACACAGTTTATGTTTTTTTTTTTTTTATTAGAAGAGTGTTCCAAGACTAAGGGTATGAAAAAATGTATTCAGTGAAATAATAGAAAATTTCCTAAATCTTCAGAAAGATATAAACATCCAGGTACAGGAGGCATTTAGAACCCCAAACCAGCATGACCAGAGAAGAACCTCCGGCATCATACTTTAATTAAAACTTCAAAAGTACAGAGCACTGGACTGGAGCTGCCGAAGGTTCAGGATGGTGGCTGTGGCTAAGGGCTTGGGGTGGCGTGTGCCGCTGCCCCTGCGTGGCTCCCAAATCCTCCATCTGCTCCTGGCTATGAGAGGGGGCGGAGTCCTGAAGCAAGGAAATCTGGACCAAAGAAAAAGCATTTGGGGCCTTGCAAGCCAACTGGAACCAACTGCTGAGCTCCAAGTGGTGAGGATGCTGAGTTTCCCACTGTGTCTGCCTGTGAGGGCCTGTATCTGGAGGTCCCCTCAAAGACTCATGCAGTTTTGGGGGGACGGGGGCCTTTCTGGAGAGAGCTGAATCTAGTTTGTGATTGATTCATGGGCCAATGCTGGGATTAAGGGTGTGAGTTCTACATTCACCCTAGGTCGGGTAGCCCAGACACCCTGTAAGGGACAGGAAGAGGCTTGTTTGTTCTCTCTCTCTCTGCCCCCCTTTGCCTCCCTCTCTCCCTTCCTCCCTTTCATTGCCTTTGCTGTCTTCCACCACCATGAATGGTTGCCCCTCTGCCATGTATCACCCTGCCATGGAGCCAGCGGATTATGGACTGAAACCTCCACAAACTATGAGCTTTCCCCACTTTAAATTTGGGTGTTGGGTATTTGGTCTCAGCAATGAGAAAAGTAACTAAGACACCATCCAACAAGATAGACCGAAGAAGTCCTTGTCTTCATTGTGGAGATATTTGTATGCAGATACACTCCATATCTGAAGGCGATATGAGACACCAAACTGCAGAAATCTAAGGCCAAGCATCCATCGCTACACGTAGGGAACTATGCAGAGTTTTTCCTGGAGTCAGCACAGTGAAGCAAAGCTGATCCTTCCATGGAGTCTACAGAACATGAAGGTAGCTGCTTCCCTGAATTCTGTGTCTTCAAGTGGTTGTGAAAAAGCCTTCCATATATTTTGATTTTGGTATATAACTTGTTATGCAGCATATGCAGGTAATGAATAATAAAATATTGTTCCCTTAACTGCTAAATTAAGCTGATTTTCTTTTATTATTTGTAATCTACTTTAACCTGGGCATTCCAAATACTATTTGCTGTTAGGTTTTTAAACTTTGTTTCCTTTTAATTCATGTTATTAGCTTATGTGGTCTTTGGGCTTTTTCTTTTACTAGTACATATTTGCTGTATGTAATGATCACATTCATCATAGGGACTTTGTACCTGAACATAACATACCTTAATTCTTCTGTTTCCCATTCCCCTGCCCTCTGTGCAACCTCTCTTCCCCTCCCCATTTACAAAAGCTTTGTTTTCACCTTTTTCATTCCATTTTCTTTTTTAAAATCCCTTTTCCCTTCCTTTCCTTCCTCCCTCCCTTGTTCCCCTTCCCATTTGAACATGTTCTTCCTACTTCCCAATACCTGTCCTGTTTTGCTCCTTATTTAGCCTTTCAGTTTCTCACACAAGAGAAACAACTGTATGTTTAAACTTGTGTGTCCGACTTATTTTACTGAAGACTATGGTCTCAAGGTACATCCATTTACCTATAAATGACTCAAGTTTATCCTTTTTCATGGCAGAGTAGTAATCCATTGTATATAAACACCACATTTTAAAAAATCCATTCATCGTTTGGTGGGCATATGGGCTGTTTCCAAG
This sequence comes from Chinchilla lanigera, assembly GCF_000276665.1. Classification (NCBI taxonomy): domain Eukaryota; kingdom Metazoa; phylum Chordata; class Mammalia; order Rodentia; family Chinchillidae; genus Chinchilla; species Chinchilla lanigera. The sequence goes on along the minus strand of NW_004955431.1, from coordinate 5,223,524 downwards.
GTTGAACTATTATGAATTGTGCTTCTGTAAACATGGGTATGTATATATCACTGTGGATTGATGCTTTTAACTTTTGGGAAGATACCTAGGAGGGGAACAGCTAGGTCAAATGGAATCTCTAGTTTTAGTTTTTTAAGGAGTCTCCATACTGATTTTCATGGTTGTACCAGTTTATAGTCCCACCAACAATGTAGAAGGGTTCCTTTTTCCCCACAGCTTTGCCAGCATTTGTTATTGGTTGATTTCTTGATAACAGCTATTCTTTTTGGAGATGGAATCTCAGTGTTGTTATAATTTGCATGTCTTGAATGACCAGTGATGTTGAACATTTTTTTCATATATTGATTTGCTGTTTGTACTTCTTCATCTAAAAAGTATCTATTAATTTCAGATGCCCAGTTTTGAATGGGTCTTTAAATTTGAGGAGTCTGATTTTTTTTTTCAGTTCTTAAATATTCTAGATGTTAGTTCTTTCTTTGAGGAATGACTGGTAAAATTTTTTTACCATTCTGTGGGCTGCCCTTCACTCTGTTGGTGCTTTCTTTTAAAAACTATAATTTGTGTAAAAGCTTTATAATTTGAAGTAATCCCAGTTGTTGATTTTTTTGTAGTATTTCCTGTTTGATCAGGTTTTGTTCATAAAATGTTTTCTGGTTCCTGTGTCTTTGAGAGTTTTACCTATTCTATCTCCTAGAAGATGAAGTGTTTTCTGTTTTGAATTTAGATCATTGATCCATTTTAACATTTACTTAGTGCATAGTGAGAGATATTTATCTAAGTTTAATCTTCGGTATTTAGAAAACCAGTTTTCCCAGCATCATTACTTATTATTATCTTTCTTCCAATGAAGGTATTTAGTCCCTTTGTCAAAGATAAAACTGAGTATGCTTAGAGTTGTTTCTGCAATTTCTTTTCTGTCCTATTGATATTCAGGGCTGTGTCTTTGCCAGTACCATGCTGTTTTCATCATGGTAGCTTTGTAGTATAGCTTCAAATCCTGGATTGTGATGCCCCTGCCTTACCCTTGTTGCCTGGAATTGTTTTTGCTATTCTAGGTCTGTTCTGGTTTCATATGAATTTTGGGATTGTTTTCTCTAGTTTTGTGAGGTATGCTATTGGTATTTTGATCAGGATTGCATTAAATGTGTATAACAGTTTTGGAAGTATGGATATTTTTCACTATATTGGTTTTACCTATCCAAGAACAGGGGAGATCTTTCCCTTTTCTGATATCCTGATCAATCTCTTTTTTTCAGAGTATTGTAACTGTCAGTGTAAAGATCTTTTACTTCCTTCATTAGATTGATTCCTAAGTATTTCATTTTTCTTGGTGCTATTGTGGAAGGTGGTGTTTCCATCACTTCTGTCTCAGTGAGTTTGTTATTTGTATACAGGAATGCTACTGAGTTTTGAATTTTGACTTTGTATCCTGCTACTACCAAATTGATTTTTAATTCTAGGAGTCTTTTGGTGAAGTTTTGGGGATCTTCATTGTAGAGTATCATATCATCAGCAAACAATGATAATTTAACCTCTCCCTTTTCTATCCATATTCCTTTTATTTCTTTTTTAATTGCTCTGACTAGTGTTTCCAGACCTATATTGAACAGGAGCGGTGATAATGGGCATCCTTGTATTGTTTCTGATTTTTTTTTTATAGTCGAAAGAATTTGTTGAAAGAAAGAAAGCTTCTGTCTAACAGAGACTGAAGTGGGCCTGAAAAGTGGGTTGCCTCTGTTTCTGGTTTTAGGGTGAAAGTTTCCAGGTTTTGACCATTTAGTATGACGTTAGTTGTTGGTTTCTCATAAATGGCTTTTATCAGATTGAGATGAAGACCTTCTGTTCCAATTTTCTTTAGAGTTTTTATCATGAATGAGCATTGGACTTTGTCAAATGTTTTTTCTGTATCTATTAAGGTGATCATGTGTTTTTTGCCCTAGGTTTTGTTTGTGTATGTTGAACCATCTCTGTATTCCTGGGATGAATACTACTTGGTCATGTTGTGTTATCTTCTAGATAATTCGCTGCATTCTTTTTGCCAGTATCTTATTGAAGATTTTTGCATCTATATTCATTAAGGACTCGGGCCAGGGATCTAGCTCAGTGGCGTAAGCACCTGCCTGGCAAAAGCAAGGTCCTGAGTTCGATTCCCAGTACCAAAAAAAAAAAAAAAAAAAAAAAAATCAAACCAATGTTCATTAAGGAGATTGCCCTGTAGTTCTCTTTTTTTGGTTGGATCCTTCTCTGATTTCAGTATCAGGGTAATAGTTGCTTCCGGGGAATTACTTTGGGAATATTGCTTCCATTTCAGTTTCATTAAAGAGTTTGAGGGGTAGTGGGATTAGATCTTCTTTGAAGTTCTTGTAGAATTCAGCAATGAATCAGTCATAACCTGGGCTTTTCTTTGTTGGTGGGTGTTTTTTCTTAATTTTTTTCTTCAATGTCATTGGCTGTTATTGGATTACTTAGAATTTTTATATCTTCTTGATTAAGCTTTGATAATTCATATATACTTAAGAATCTGTCCATTTCTTCTGAGTTCTCCATGTTATTAGAGTACAAGTTCTTAAAGTAGGTGCTGATGATCTCCTGGATTTCTGCAGAAGTCATTGTGATTTTTCACTCATAATTGTATGTAGTTGAGTCTTTTCTTTCCTTTTTTTTAAATAAGGTTGGCCAAGGGTTTGTCTATTTTATTTAATCTTTCAAAGAACCAACTCTTTGATTCATTGATTCTTTTATTGCTTTCTTAGTCTCAGTTGCATTAATTTCTGCTCTGGTCTTTATAATTTCCTCCCTGTACATACTTAGGGTTTAAGTTGCTCTTCTTTTGCTAGAAGCTTGAGGTTCAACATTAGGTTATTTATGTGCGCTCACTCTGTTTTTATGATGTGGAATTCACCACTATAAATTTCCCTTGTACAACTGCTTTCATTGCGTACCATAAGTTCCAGGATGTCATATATTAGCGTTATTGTTTAATTGTAGAAACTGTCTGATTTCTTCTCTCATTTCATCTGTGACCCATTGGCTGTTCACGAGGATGTTATTTAATTTCCACGTGTTTATGTAGGTTTTGTGGTTTCTTTTGCTGCTATGATCTGATAATACGAATGGGATAATGTCAGTTCCTTTGCATTTAACTGAGCAAGTTCTTTGAGTTAGTATGTGATTGATTTTTGAGAAAATGTTGTGTGCAGCTGAGAAGAATTGTATTCTTTTGGGTGGGACAGTGTAGATATCTACTAAGTCCATTTGCTCAAAAGTTTCATTCAGTTCTGATATTTCTTTGCTGAGTTTTTGTCTAGTTGATCTGTTTGTGACAATGGATCATTGAGGTCCCCAATTACAGTTGGATTAGTGCTTATCTGATTTTTCATATCCATTAGTGTTTGTTTTATATAGTTGGGTGTGCCACTGATATTTGGTGCATATATATTTATGATTGTTCTCTCTTCTTGGATTGTTCCTGTAACAAGTATTTAGTGACTTTCTTTGTCTCTTTTGATCAGTCTTGACTTGAAATCCACCTTGTCTGCACATAGAATAGCTACCCCTAGGTAGCTTTTTTTCTGGGTTCCTGTTGCATGGAATATTGTTTTCCACTTTTTGACTTTCAGTCTATGAATTTCTTTTTGGATTAAACATATTTCTTATATGCACCATATTGTTGGATATTGTTTCTTGATCTGTTCTACCAATCTTTTTCTTTTGATTGGTGAATTGAGACCATTCATATTGATAGCTATAACTGATACTATCATATAATTGACTCATCCTTGTTGTTATATTATTTTCTTCTTGTCACTTCCCTTTCTTCCCCTTCTACTTAACTGCCTTCCTTGCCTGGTGGATTCAATCTACTGGAATTGTTGGAATTGTTGTCTTCATTGTCTTTTTTTAGAATATCCTTCAAAACCTTTTGGAGTGCTGGTTTGGTGGTCATGAATTTTTTCAAGTATTCATTATCAAGGAAGTGTCTTATTTCTCCATCAATTTTGAAAGATACCTTTGCAGGGTACATCAGTCTGGGTTGATGGTTGTTTTCTTTCAGGGCTTGGAATGCTATGCTCCAAGCTCTCCTTGACTTAAGCATTTGTATTGAGAAGTCTGCTTTGATTCTGATGACTTTTCCTTTATAGGTAATTTGTTTCTTTTTTCCCTAATAGCTATCAATATTCTGTTCTTGTGTTGAATTTTCAGCATCTTGACTATTATATACATAGGTGTAGTCTTTTCTGATCATGGCTAATTGGAATTCTGTATGCCTCACTTTTATGTGTATGTGAAGTTCTTTTTCCATGCTTGGAATGTTTTCTGCTATTACTACTTCTGTGAATAGGATTTTATATGCTCTTTGTGCTGTCTTCTGATTTTTTCATTGATTCAGTTAATTAGTCTTGTTTGCATCATCTAGCGGGTGTTGAATTGATTTTCTGTGGTCTCTTGCTATTTTTAGGAAGTCTTTCATTTGGTGATCACCAATCACAACCCTGTCTTCCAAAGCTGTTATTTTATCTCCACATTGGTTGACTGTGCTATAAAGAGTCAAATATAATTTTTAATCTAGATTTCAATTTGAGTCTGTTTTATGGAATCCAGTTCTTTTCTGTGTTGGATATTAATGGTTTCCAAGTCTTTCCCAAGGGCCTCTATTTTTTTTTGATCTGTGTCTACTCTAGATTCACAAACCATTTTCTTCAGTATATTCGTCATCCCTTTAATTATCTGTGTTCTTATTTCTGTTTTGGTTTTGTGAAGACTTACTCATGTGTTTTGTTACTTCCTCTGCTGCGTTTCCAGAAAGGTCAGCTGTTTGGCTTTTGATGTCTTCCATCTCAGTACCCCTGGATTTGCTTTGGGTGAGTTCAGGGTGGTGGGTTTCATCTTGCATCCATGTTTCCTTATTTTCTATTTTTTTATTTGTTTTCTACATTTAGGCTTGTAAATTGCTTATGGTAGGTAGCTTTATTAATAGTATCGAGACCTCTAAGAAATGGCTACTTTTCAGGGATGTCTTCTAGGCATAGATGACTTCTGACCTTTGAGTCTGTCCGAGGATCCTACCACTTCTGGTTCTTCAGGATGAAAGATTGCAGCCTGTTTGGCCTAGCACCTAGTTTTTGGTACTGGCTAGTAGTATTGTTTATGACCCCCAAGCAATCTAGGTGTTGGCATAGAAGGAAGATCAGTTGATTACAACTATATCACCTTGGTTAAAGTAGCACAATTTGTAATAACATTAGCCTCAAACACAGACCAGAAAATGACAAATAATTTTGCCACCTTTAACCCTAGGTAGAAGAATTATAGTTATATGACAAAATCTAAGATAAATTAGAATATTATATATAGTAAGTATGTACTCAAAAGAGCAATTTTATCCTAAGGGGAGAAAATTTAAAAGGTAGAAGAGGGAAAAAATAGAAAAATGAAAGAAGAGAGGTTAGAAGCAAGGCCAAGACAAAGGGAGATTATCCAAGACTCAGGAAGAAACTTGAAGAGGAGAAGACAGAAAGGAAGGAAAGAATCAGAAAAGAACAAAACAAGACCAAAAAAGTTACTAAAAAACAGTGTTTACACGTGCGCACACACACATGCACACACACGCGCGTGCGCGCGCGCACACACACACACACACACAAAGTAATTAGGGGACAGGGAACAAATGACCAAAGAAATACTAAAAGCAAAGAAAAAAAATTTCTGTGTGGTTTCAAGCCTGTGGTTATCTCCTGGGTCCACAGGTCTGTGGCAGAGTCCAATTCAAGGTGTGACTCTGCTCTCACTGGTAGACATAGGAGGCTGTCAGAGCCTGGACCTCTGCTGGGTAATCTGAGCAAGCTGGCAGTAGCATTAGGGTGGGATGCCAGTTCTGGGACTTTGAAATCCACAGAAGTTCGGATAGAACCTGCCCTGTGGTCATGAGTGACCTGCTCTCTGGTCGTGGGGGTGGGCCCTGCGTCATTTAGCTTATAACGCTCTGAGTGTCTCTTTCCCCACTGACCACAGCTCCCTGGCCATGGACATCTCCTGTGGTTGTCCCTCACCCAGTCACTGTGGCAGTTTAACACTGGGAGCCCTGAGATAAAGTCAGCCTGCAGCTTCTCTGAGTCTCAGGTTCCATGGTCTTCTCCCTAAAATGGCATCGACCAGGCGCCCGCTCTAATGCATATGGCAGATGCCTGGACGGGCATCATTCACCAGCTGTTGTAGTGCATAACATCCACTGCTCGGTTGCAATGGTGCATTGCTCCCTGAAGGTATCTGGCCTTACCGCTTTCACTGTGTCTCTATAGATTTGATCTTTTCTCTCATCGTGAGCCACAGATTGCCCCTTCCCTTTCTCTGCATTTTGCTCTGTTTCTTCAATTTCTCTGTAGGATCCAGTTTTCCCTTCAGGTCTTTCCTAGGTCCCGGGGATCCATCTCCCTCCTCCTTTTCTCCCCCAAGTTGTTATTTTCCAGTGTGTGGATTCAGAATCTTGGAGAGGTAGATTTGTTGCTGCTTGCTGCTGTGCCATCTTCCTGGAATTCTCAGGCTTTACATTTATCAAGGTAGGAAAAGAAGTATGCTCTGCGAACTGATAGCGGTACACTGAGAGAAGCTCACAGTGGTCATGTTAATCAACACAAAGTATTTTAGAACTTTGCCCTAAGTACAGGTTCTACAAACACACTGATGACGTAATCCTTAACCAGGTTTTCACAGTTCTGCCAGTATCCATGTCCTGACACGGTTTCTCTGTTGAGTCATTGAGGTGATTATCTTCTTGGCTCACTATGACCAAGAGTTAGGTGGCCAGAGCCAGGGGGGCTGTGTGCCGGTACGTTATATGCTGCCTAGCACCCACTGGACTCTGTGCCATCCAAGTATGAGAGTTCACAATGTTTGCATGTCCCACTATAGACAGGCAGCGATGGTAACACCTACGGAAGGACTCACTTGTTCATTTTAATTTGTATTGCTTTTTGAGACAAGTTCTTGCTACATAGTTCAGGCTGGTTTTCAACTCACTTTGTACCCCAAAGTATCCTCTAACTGTGGCGATCCTTCTGCTTCAGCCTTCCAAGTGCTGGGATTATAGGTGTGTGTCACCCTTTAAAGAAGACAGATACCTTCTAAAACTTGAGCAGATTCCCTAGTAGGATGTCTCGCCCAGCAGGATAAATCACAGCACCTGTCTATTCATGATAAATTTTCAGTTTAAGACATTAACAAAGAATCGTAGTGGGATCGCTTTTTAAAAAAAGAATAATTGTAGTTGTTTTTTTTTAATGTCATCTGGAAATTGATGTGTCAAAAAAAGATAGATCCCCAAATTATTGCTATTTTATTAAGGAACAAGATTAATAAAAGCGACCTTCATTCTAAGCAAATCCAGTGCAGACCAAAATCAGCCAACAGTCTAATTTGATTAGAAGATTATTTGAATTACAGTATTTTTTTTTTCTTTAAAAATTTCATGTCGGGCTGAGGGTACAACTCAGTGGTATAGTGCTTGCCTAGCATGTACAAGGGCTTGGGTTTAAGCCCCAATGCCAAGGGAAGGAGAGAGAGAGAGTATTTCATTAGACAAATTTACTAATCTGAATAAAATTTTTGAGCTATGAGTCGTATTTGCATAGTCTCCAGATTGCACATTTCTTTGGGACACATGAGGAAATGCGGTAAGCAGCTGCCCTGCTGGTTCTGTTTCGGGTCACCTGGGTGTGTGGGAAAGTTGCCTTGGTACTGGGAAGGGAAGAAACTACTCTACTTTCTTAATTTTCACACTCATGTTGAACAGGACACTATTGTTAGAGCTCATTCCAGGGGGAGATGTCTTCTGGTCTGCCCTCTTTTTGTGAAGACAATGACATAGCTGAAATTACAGAATAGAATGTGAGATTGCTAAGTAATGCTTTGAAATCCCAGAGTCTCCTTTATCCTGATCAGAAAGATGAATAAACAATAGAAAGGTAAAATCATCCAAGGGGTAAAATGAAAAGAATGGATGGGGATTTAACTTTTTTTTCTCTGAAACTAAAATGGCTATTAAATCTCCTTAATATAAACAAAATGGGCTAGTGGTACAGCTGAACAGTAGAGCACTTGCCTAGCATGAAGGAGTCCAGGGGTTCCATCCCCACCATCAAATACAGACACACGGACACCGAACAGCACATAACTGCTCCTGGCAAAAATTTAAACAGAAATGCAGGCGAGGTCTCTGTAATGATCCATCCAGGCTCCAGAAGAATTTATAAGCATGACATTGTGGAGGGTTTTGTGGGTAGAGTGCATCGGGACACTGAGGAAACGCACCCTCTCACTGTCCAGCTTCTTGACCAAATTGCGTCCATCGGGACACAGCGACGTGGCAGTGGGCTCCAGCCTGGCTCCAGTGAGAGCCGATCCAGGGCCTTGGAAGGTCAGGCAACAAATACCTTCAAGCTGCGGTGTGCTGAGCAAGCCACAGTTTGTGTCTCGTTTCCTGCCTCCAGTCCTCATCATGGCCTTAAATGCTATTTGCTTTGCGTCTCATCTCCGCTGGCCGGGAACCAAGCCTCCTGCTCAGGAGACAGCCGGAGCACGCAGACCTGCTTGGCTGTGGCCCCAAATCCTGTAAGCTCTTGTTCTCCCTTGGGAAGCTCAGACCTCCGCAAGATGAATTCTCCATCTCCTTTGTCAGGACAGTGTGGTTTATCTCAAGAGCCACCAGGTGTCTCTCTGACCAAAACAACCTTCCAGTCTGCAGCCAGAGTCCAAATTCTTTATCATCTTTTAATACGTGTGAAAATTGAAATAAAGATCATGATGAAAACACAGTGACAAAGAAGAGTGTGAGGCTGGAGCTTCCCCGTGGCACCTGGGTGCCTCTGAGCTACAGCACATTGAATACCTGGGCGTGCAGCCAGGGTGTCAGAGGATCCTGCTTGCATTTAGCTTTACAGAGGTCGCACTGGGATGACTCAACAGAGAGGCGCCATGCTTCTCTGTCGTGTACATTTGAGAATCATGTTAGAGATTCTTGCAAATTTGGATACTGTTTTTAGACTTAAACATTTTTAAAATGTATTTTCTTAAAGTATTTTAAACTTTTGTGGCTCCTGAGTCCAAGTTCTACAACTCCTGTGTTTGCCTAGGGTTTGTAGGACTTCACACCACCCCGCTAGGCAGAAGCAGTGTCAGATGCAGAGCTGGTATCTTTGCCTGCAGAGGAATCCTTACCCAGGCCCCCAGGGCCACTTGTCATGGTCTCTCTTTTCTCCATCGTTCCTTGAGGGGGCAGTGCCTAGGAAACACCTACCAAGTGCAGGATAGCCAGCGGTGCCAGCTAATCTCAACAGGCCTCAGGCTCATTTTTCTGTCCCCCTCAGCTCATTCTTACCGCATGCCTCTGCTTCTCTGTAAAACTGGAGACAATGGTAGGAGCTCTTCTCACAGAGCTACTGTGTGGGTGATGAGGTCACCTGGGTAAAGCGCTTGGAACAGTGCCTGCCACTTCCTGTGCGCTGAACAGGTGTCAGCTGCTGTGTCATCGGCAGTGAGGTCTGTTTTCTAGGGCCAAACACCACTCAACCTTTCTGTGCTGAGCAGGTAAAAGTTGTCTTTGTATGTTCCATGGTTGAGCTAGAGAAAGCACCTATTACAATTTGCGCCCCCCCACCTCATTAAACCCAGGGCCGGGGCTGGGGATTTAGCTCAGTGGCAAAAGCGCCTGCCTGGCAAGCGCAAGGTCGTGAGTTCGGTTCCTGGTACCGGAGAAAAACCAAAAAAAAAAAAAAAAACCCAGGGCCTTCTACATACTAGACTCCTACCACTTAGCTATACCCTCAGCTGCGGTTCTCCTAAGACAGTGGGTTGTTAGTGAATGTCTGCTTTAGAAGGATCAGCCTCAGAAAAACAAATGCTGGAGAAAAGATAGTTTCTTAAGCAAATGGCACTGGGAAAGCAGATTATCCATGTGCAGAAGAGTGAATCAAAATCCATATTTCTCACCCTGTATTAAAATTAAAATGGGTCAAAGGCCTATATATGAAAATAAATGTTGAATCTGCTAGAAGATCAAGTAGGTAAAACTCTTGAAGACACACGTATAGGCAAGGACTTTCTGAGTAGAACCCCAATTGCATAAGAAATAATACTAAGAATCAACAAAAAAGATATCAAAAAGCTTCTGAACTGCAGAGAAAACAGCAGTGTGAAAAGACAACCTACAGAATAGGGGGCGGTTGCCAGCTACTCCTCAGATGGAGGACTAATATCTAGCACAAAAAGCTCAAAAAAAAAAAAAAATTAGACTTCCCCCAAACAAAAGACTCTATCAAATGAACAGACATTTCTCCAAAGAAGTACAAATGGTCAGGAAGTACATGGAAAAATACTCAGCATCTTTGGCCGTTAGAGAAATGCAAATGAAAACAGCACTAAGATTCCCTTTTACTTTAGGAAGGATGGCTACCATCAAGGACTCAAAAACAACAGATACTCAGTTGCAAGGAGAAAGGAACCCTTCTACATCGTCAGTGGGAATATAAGTTGGTGTCACAAGTGTCAATCAGTATAGAGATTCCGCAAAAACTAAAAAAGAAATTCCACGTGACCCAGGCATACCTTCTTTGTTATCTTCCCCAAACAGTTAAAGCTGTCTGGTGACATTGCTACATGCGCACCCGTGACTGTAGCAACACAATTCACAATAGCTACAGGACGGAAGTAGCCTGTACACCCAGCAACAGATGGATAAGGAATATGTAGAGTATATATACACAAAGGAATGCTACTTAGCCCAAAAAGATAAGTTTGAGTTGTTTGTAGGAAAATAAACGCATTTTGAAACCATAATGCTAAGTGAAATAAATCAGACACAGAAGGTTAAATGACATGTGGTTTCTCTTATATAAAAAGCTCAAGAAATAAAGAATAAAACAAAGGTGAGAAGATAGGAAACACGGAGGTAGACTTTTTGGACATGGACAGGGGATCTGGGAAGGAACAGTGGGGAGGGAGAGGAAGTAAAAAGGATCAGGATGCAATATGTATATGTACCAGTTCTCCACAATTGAGTATTGTGGATCATAAACATACTAATAGAAGCAAATTTTTGAAAAAGGACCAAATGTAGGCTGCTCAGTGTGTGACCACCTGCGTAGTACACCACCTGTTCAAGGAAGCTCCTTCCCTCAGGAGACCACATAATGTAGCGGCGTCAAAAGCACCGGCCCTGGAGCAAAGCATAACTGAGTTCAAAACCTGCCTCAGTCCCTTCAGGAAATCACTGTGCCTTTCTGTGGTTCTACGTCAGTATAAAATGGATTAACTACTACACTGCCTTGTGAGAGTTAAGGGGAATTATGTTTGCCTAGCTCTATGCCTGGGACATGGCAGGCACTCCTAAAATTCAGTCATTGTGACAGTGACAAGGACATCATGTCTCCAAGGAGGGTTGCAAGGTGCGGACGCTTAGGAGGACCTGGAATGTCTTGGGGTGGAATGTAGGCTCTGAAAATATTTACTGATTGAATATTGGTCCTGCTGCACAGTGGGGATTGAGAGCAGGGTTAGAAGAGAGTGAACATAAGATTCCACAAGGGGAAAGTGACTTCTTTTTAACATGGCATCCAGTCTAGATTTTGGAAGTGGGAATCTTGTCTCATTCAAGCCACCTCTGTTATATTTAGGAATTTGATTATTTTACCAACCTTTTTTGATGTCTTCCCCTTCCTCCAGGATAGAACTATATCCATCCTTTGGGTATGCTTTCCTAAAGAATGTACTAATTTTTGATTAAAATAGAACAATCTTGTTCTGCTATTTTTGATGACCCAGCTTTAGTGACTAAATATAATCTCTAGCACAGTAATGTGGTATTTCCATCACAGAAGCAAGTGGGCCATGACATCATGGGAATTTAAATCACAAAATAACCTGTCTTTGATGTGCACAAGGGTGAGGGAAAACAAGAAAATCTTCCATTTTTTAGAGAAATATATGTATTTTACAAACTTGTGTTTTCTGTTTCCTGTTCAATGCTCAGAATTAAGGCTAAAATCCACATGAACTTAGAATTCAGCTAAATTTTGGTATTTACTTCTCAGGGAATCTAAAAGAAGCTTGTACTGTCAACCTCTGACTTTAGACACACTTACCTGGGGTCTAGTAATGTTTCCTGTAAAGTATGAATATGCTAAATACCTCAGGTTGGAGCTCTGTTTTCCACTTAAAGCTTCATCCATTATTTTGCGATGTTTTAATGCTACCTACTCTTGTCCCTCTTCGGGACACCCTCACAGATGACCTCGAAGATCACCCTGTGCCTCCTGCTCCCCGTGGGCCCCCTCCCCACTCTGCTACACAGAGAAACATGGGAAGGATACTGACTGTAAATGGCCACTCACAGGCTCTTCCCTTGTTCCTGGGGGGCAGTGGGATCAGAAGTGCCTTCCCCTGGGCTAGCCAAGTGTTTCCATGTTATCTTCATAGAGGCGATGTGGAAGGGCTGGGGAACTGTATACATTATTCCAAGGACTGGATTTCCCTAAGGGGTTCATATAACCTTGGCTTTCCCTGGTTACTGTTAAGTGACCAGAGCAGGGAATATGGCTTTGATGGTGGCTGGGTTTGCCCCAGCAGAGTGAAGACAGCAGCTGCTTTATTTATCCTGACCAGTGAAGAAGAACAAAGCATGACTGAGAAATTGTGGCCAGAAAGATAGGTATCAGTTAACTCTGCTGTTGCTGCAACACAAGACCCCGCTGCCCACAATTTAAAAGAGGAATGCTCACAGTTTCAGGGGATTCAGTCCGTGATCAGCAGGCTCCAGGGGAGAAAGAACATGGCAGAAGGGCATGGCTGACCAAAGCTGTTTACTTCATAGCAGCTGAGCATCAGAGCAGGGGAAAGGGCAGAGAGGAAAGGGCAAGGGACTAGCTGTAGTACCCAAGACTGCACCTCCATGACCTATTCAGACACACCCAGGAGTGTGCTTTACTAACCTGCTAGAACCAACTTCCTTGCTTCCTTCCTTTTTTAGAGACAGGGTCTTTTTTGTAGGTACTTCAGGCTGGCCTTGAACTCAGCAACCCTCCCATCTCAGCTCTCAAGTGCTGGGGTCACAGCTCTGTGCCAACATGCCTGTTGGATTTTTTTTTTTGCTGCTGCTGCTAGGTGTTTATTGATCCAGTGAGGTCGACATACCAAGACTTGACAGTCACAGGGCACGTACTACGAAGCTCTTTTTTCAAATGATGATTCTCACAATTTGAAGGTCTGGAAAGGGTAAACTCCTGTGCTCCCCACCTCTCCCTTCCTGCTTAACTCTGTGGAGCCAGCGCTGCCTGGAGAGAGCAGATGTGAGTCGTGCCTCTGTTTCAATAAGCAGCCGAGGTGTACAAGTCAGAGTGGAGGGGCTGCATGGTCAGGTTGAACTGACAGCCTCGTCCGCAGCGTGTGCGTGCGCGTGTACACACACACACACACACACACATGCACACACACATACTGGGAAGCAATGCTGGTGAGGAGCAGTAAACAAAGTTTACACGAGGTTGAATTCCTGAGAAAATGCTTCAAACACCACCCCCCAGCTGAATAGGAAAGTGAGAAGAGGAGGGACATGTTTGTGGGAGAAAAATGCTTGAGCCCACTAAATTCTGTTGGCTTGGAAGTAGAGCAGACCGTTGTCCTGTGTGCTGTGTGTGCCCTGGGACGGTGAGCAGCTCAGAGCCTCCTGTGACCCAGCGAGCAGAAGACAGAGTTGCCTGGAGATGTGCTCAGGTGGGTCTGGGGGCCAGTGGTGCCGTGGCCTTGGAAAGGTGCAGCCCCTGGGTTCCTTTCCTGGAAGAAGACTCCAGGAGGTGTGCTGACATGAATATTGGGGTGCAAACCTGCCGGGCCTCTCAAGAGGGCCTCTCAGGCACTTGGGTCATTTAGGGTTACTGAACTGGGAGCCACCTGGAGGCCAGCCATGGTTGGCATGTAATTCCGGCCCAGTGGATGTAGGGGTTAGAATAGCAACAGAGGCCTGAGTTTCTGGGTGAGAGGAAACCTGTGAGGTATCTGGATGCCTTCTCTGTAGCACAGAAAGGAAGAGAACTCCAGGCTTGGCCCCTGCCCTTGCGGGTACTTGACTGCCCACCATCACAGAGATCTACAACCACTTCTCAGTATCAGATCAGGTTTGAGTGTTGGCCTGGATATGCCACATAATATATGGTGGGTTTTTTGCTTTTCATTTTTGTTTTTGTCTCTTTGAGACAGGGTTTCACTGTGCAGTTCAGGCTGGCCTTGAAACTCACTTTGTGGCCCAGGCTGGCCTCAAACTCGCAGCGATCCTCCTGCCTCAGCCTCCCAAGTGCTTGGATTACACGCGTGTACCAGAAAGAAGCAAAAAGTGCTTCTTTCATTCTCCCCAATTATTTATTCTTTTTTTCTTTTAATTTTATTTGATGAAACAGCGTAAAGTAAATCTGAACTTCTTATCTTTTTGTCCCTACATCCTGCAGTGTGCATTTCTAAAATATCCAGACATTGAAGCCAGGTGTGGTGGCACAGGTCTGTCATCCGAGCATTTGGAAAGCTGAGGCAGGAGGATCACCGTGAGTTTGAGGTCAGCATGAGCTCCATAGTGAGACCCTGTCTCAAAGAAACAAAGAACAACAAACCCCAAAATATTCAGACATTGAGAATGATTTAAAAAATAAATTTTATTACCAAAGAATATCTTTATTTTTCACAGTGGCTCACAGTGGTCAGCCACAGAGTTGGATGAGGAAGCGTGCAGAGGGTGTCTGCACGCTGGAGACTGAAGAGCCCAGCCCCAGGCCTGGAGCTCATTGCAGCATCCATGCAAGTCTGTATCAGGAGGCCAAGGGTCTGTGATGGAAGGCTGAAGAATCTATGATGAAGGCCAGAGAGCCTACACCAGAAGGCTGGAAGCCAGGTGGAAGCCAAGCAGTCTGTACCAGAAGCCAGGAGAGGACCACCAAGCTGCAGGCTAAGACTGGAACTCCTGGGAAGAACCAGCAATCAGTCCTTCCTCATTTCCCTTTTATTGTATGCAGTCTACTCGCCCTGAGGGAGGTGGTCCTCTCCACCCACACCATCTCCAGGCCTCCCTCTTGCACAGGCTCAGGATGAGTACAAAGTAAGGACCCTGGCTCCCTGCTGAGTCACACAGTTAACCTGAACTTCTCAAGTTAACACAATGAACAACATCCTACAGCAGAAAGGGCGTGTCCTTTTCACCCCAGGATGTAGAACTGCTGAGTTACTTAGTTAAGCTTCGAGACTCAAGATGACAATGTATCAACCCTAACACTGTCATATTTCCCCCAAAAAGCGATGGATGGATTTGGTTCAGGTATGTAAGGTACCTGGCTACCTGGGAAGATTGAGAGAGTCAGGAACCCAGGGATGCCTTTATTGTCTCTGGAGTTCCTGATCCTGATTTTCTTCTTTCTGCGGCAAATTCCTTGTGGTCTGCAAATGACCCTCTTACCTGGACTTAGGAAACCTCACCCTTGCCAGCAGAGGCATATCTCCACCTGCCGTTAGTGCAGACAGAGGAGGACAACGGATGTTGCAGATCCACTGAAAGACCTTGAGAAGTGGGAGGAATGATTGCTCTGCTGAGTTCCAGGGTCATGTTTTCTCCAACTGTCAACTTTCCGTGGCTGTGACAAACATTGGAGGTAAACAGTTTAAAGAAGGAGGCCTTATTTTGGCTCTTGGTTTCAGAGGGTTTTGCCCATGGCTGGCTCCAAGGCAGAAACATCTTGGTGGAAGGGCTTGGCAGAGGAAAACTCACCTCATGGCAGCCAGGAAACGGGGAGAGCATGTAAAGAGCCCGAAAGGACGCTATAACACTATCCAACCCCAGTACCCAGCCACAAAGAGTGTCCTTTCCACCCCCCTCACCTCAGGTGGCAGCACCACCTCTCTCCTCCCTGAGGCCCTCTCCACCCCAGGATTGGTCTCTGATGCTGCAGGCAGCAGCAGGGCACGTACCTGGCTGATTTCTACTTCCCTGGTGTTCTTCATCTTGGGGCAGAGCTTCTTAGCCTCACTGAGCATCAGTTTGCATGTGTATGAAAGGGCTTAATATGATCCACCTCATAGATGTATTCAGAGATTAAGCAAGGTGTTATAACACAAGTTACATGACACTGCTCTGCGTGTGCTGGCCCGTAGCCCCTGTGGAACTGGTCATTGTTGTTCCAGGGCTAAGCTGACCTTGGTAATCAAGCAGCTACTTCTTACAGCATGCCCTCCCTGCTTCCTTTTTCTCAGTGCTTGTGAAGAGGCTGAATCAGAACACAAGGACATCTGGGGACAGCTCCAACCCCGCAGAGGGCTGAGTGAAGGCTGAAGGTTGACGGCAGCTGATTTGCTCCCTGGCAGATGTCAGCTTTGCTGTCTGTCTCTCAGCATATTTGCAGCTGTATACCAGGCTAAGAGCCTCTGGCATCCTTTTCCTGCCTTGGCCCACCCAAAGGTACCCCAAATCCTAGCCACACGGATTACCACAGGCCACTCTAATGACAATGTGCTGCCATGATTTGGTTGTCTTTAAAGCATAGGTAGCAGTATTTTTTCTGAGAACCTTCAGGTAATTGTCCCATGGACACGTGTTCTAGGAAGAAATGCTAATGGGTGGTGGCAGGCTGGGTTTCCTAACTGTTCAGTTCTCTGGAGGTTCCTGGTCATTAGCATACCCAGAAGTACATGCAACATAATGGCTGCAAAACCAGCTCTGCAGGGTCCCAGGTTGGTGGCAGGATGGCCCGGGTTTGGGTTATTTTAAACTGCCATGCAATGCAGCTGCAAATCCAGACCTGCTCACCAGGGACAGCTCTCTAAGCACATGCTGCCCCTGGCTTAGAGAACGGGGAGAGAACATAATGACAGTTGTTCTAGGAGATTCATTCTGCTGCACTGCCCCCTCTGGAAGCCTCTCTCTCATTTCTTTGCTGCCAATACATTTTTTAACATACTGGTACATTTCAAAATGCCACCAATAAAAGCAGTGCTTCCCTTAGCTCTTTGGTTTATTTGTTTAGGATTTTTTTAATGTATCTCATTAAAATTATTTTTGCCATGGCCTAAGGCTCCTGCCCCTGGCCCTTGGGGGAAGTGGGGAGTCTAAGAGTGGAGAAGGGGGTCTTTTGTTCTAAACCTGATGCCCTCAGATGTGTTCTGGGTGCAGCCTGAGCTCCTGGAAAGGAAGAGCACAGACTGTCCTGGGAACGCAAATCCCACTTATCTATGTCTTAATTTGGTGCCTGAATCAATAGGCTCTGTCCAGAAAGCAGAGAAGAGGAAGCTGTAAAATTCCTTTCCTTAGTGAGCTTGGTTTAAGGAACAGCTCTTAGTACTGACTGTTCCCTGGGACCTTGAGGTTGGGAGAGTGACATCTATAGTTCTGAAATTCCTTCTAATACTTGTTTCCATCATTCTCACTTTATAACACTCAAAGTATTTCTTTTCTTTCATTTGTTCATGTATGTATTCATCCCTTCAACAAGCGGCCATTGATATGAACTATAAACCAGAGCTTCAGTGGACGTGGGGGAAATGTCCTTGTCTCTGAGTTGCTTGCAGGCCAGTGGTAGGGAGACAAGGCAGACAGCTGTGGGAAAACCCAGGGTCAGGGGTGTGTGCAGCAGCTTCTACAGGGTCTAAGCGGGTAGAGAGGCTCTTGGAAAGTTCCTAATGAAATAAGTGGGGATCCACAGAGGGTAACTTTGGAGAAAGACAGAGCTGTTTAAAGGAGACTTGTGAAAAATGTAGCCATGTGGTATCCCACATAAACCTCCTTCCTGCCTTTATTAACAGATTTTTTTCCCCTGAATGTATCATGGCTGGTAGCTCTGCCACTAGACGCACTAGATGTGCTTTCTGACCATGATGTGGGCAAATAGGCTGTTTCCTGGGCAGCGCAAAGAGCAGCCATGAATGGCAAAACTTAGGTCCTCAGCCCTGCCCAGTCCCCACCTATCGATCCATTCTCACATCTGTAATAAGTGATACCTGTGTGTTCCCTGTCCTAAGGACTGGAAGTACTTGCCAGTTGCTCTCTCTGCCCTTTGCTTTTGGGTCTTCATGTAATGAGAACTTGATGCCTCGATCAAGGAAGGTCGTGGGTTCCGTACCCAGCAGGTTTGGTGGGGTTAGGATTAGGTAGCTGGGTGGGGGCTCTGGAGTGGTTGGTTTGTATATGAAAGGCACACTGGTGAGGAGGCTGTTCACTGTCTGCAGGAATTGGCTAAGCCTGGGAAGGACTGTCCTGCCACTGACTAGCATTATAATGGAAGTGAAAACTGACATGATAGGGGCTGGGGATTTAGCTCAGCAGCAAAGCGCTTGCCTGGCAAGCGTAAGGTCGTGAGTTCGGTTCCCGGTACCGGAGAAAAACCAAAAACCCAAAAAAAAAAAAGAAAACTGACGTGATAGTATGAGTTTACAGGCAAAAGCTTTAATTGCAAGGTAAGGAAAGATAGGAAAGTATTCTAACTCAAGGGTTCACACTGATGAACAGGATCAGACTTGCCCATCCACAAAAGAGGGAGGCATTTTTAAGTTAAAGTGAACCAGAATCTGGTCAACTATAGTCTCAGTCCTGGTTTTATAGTTCAGGTTGAATCCTCCTGACTTAATTTGGTTCCCATGGGAGGAATCCCATGACTTGAGGGACAATTTCCTTCCCAAAGGAGGAATCTCATGACTTGAAGGTCAATCTCAGTCATGTGAGGCTCTGCTGGAAACCAAGGCGACCATAGGGCATAGCTCAATGTCCTTATAAATCTCTTATTGGTATCCTCAATCTTGAAGGGTAATGAGATAGACCAATAAACCTTGTTTTGCCAACTTTTAGACAGACACTCCCTAAATGACTAACATGGCTATATGCGGAGCTGAGGATTTGACCCAGAGTTTTACAAAATGAAGGTTAAACTTTGTTCTACTTTTACTTACCTATTAGGTATATGTAGGCCCAAGGGAAGAGTCACGATTTTTAGCAAAAACCATTAAGTCCCTGAATGCCTCAGAAGAAAATACAAGTTATGCTTTTGATGAGTAAGAGGGCAGACTTTGACCTTCGTCCCTATTGTGATCTCTGACTCTATCTGTCCTTCCCTGGTCATCAGGTCCCAGAGATTAAAGCATTAGACCCACACCCATTCTCATACTTTCTTTTTCTTGTTTCCCTTTTCTTTTTAAAATGGGGTCTTGCTATGTTCTACAGGCTGACCCCGAACTCCTACACTCAAGCTATCCTTCGGCCTCAGCCTCCTGAATAGCGCGACCACAGGAAAATGCCACCACACTTCAGCTGGCTCAGATTCTCACTCTCGATGAAAGGAGAAGAGCACTGGACGATGCAGGATGGGAGGGTATTGTGACCTCTCTGCAAAGGATCTGTCTAGAAGATGTGTTAGAATGTGGCCGGGGCCTCTCTGACCTGTCAGATCAATGGGAAGAGCAGAAAGCAGTTGAGTTCTGGCATCCTTGTCTTCGCTGGTATGTGGACAAAGTATCACTGCCTTCCCACAGTTACTTCCCAGCATCCAAGGGTTTGCCCTGGAGCCACAGGGACTTTTTGTGTTTTTAGAGGAGGGTAGGCAGGGCTTTGAGTTGCTCCAGGGCCTGGCATTCCAGAGAGTGCCTGCCTGCCCTGGCCAGGAGCCTAGGCCTGTCTTTTTTTGTTGCTGTTTTTTCTTTTTCCAGTACCAGGAGCTGAACTCACGACCTTGCACTTGCCAGGCAGGCGCTGTGCTGCTGAGCTAAATCCCCAGCCCCGACTAGGCCTGTCTTACACTGTTTAAATGCCTCAGGTTCAGGCTTTCTCATGGATGTATTGTTCTCTTCTCAGGAGTTAAAGTAACCCTATAACTTTGCCCATAGAAACACAGATGCTTTATGGCCCTTGTACAGCACATGGAATTGGGCCAGTATTCAAGCCACACTAAGGTCAATGAAGCACAGTCCTGTATGCTTTTCCATTTGTCCTTACAGTCCCCTGCAGGGCTGAACTTATTATTCTACTTTCCCATACAAGGACACTGCAGCTATGGGGTTTCAGGGACTCACCGGGGGTCTTAATGGGGGGGGGCGCTGCCCTGAACCCACAGGCCAAGCTATGGGTACCCCCACCTCACACTCATGCTTTGGTGAACCACTTCTGTCCCTCATTCCTGCTTATGCCACCCTTGGGGATAGGATGTTTCTGAGAGTTCCCTTTGTGTACCAAGGAGTTATGCTTTGCCAAAGGATTCAGCTCTGATAATTTAGATATGGCCCGGCCTTGCTCACTGCTCCAACCTAGCTCCTGCTCCAATGGGCCAAAGCTGGCCCTGAATTTGCTGGGAGGTTTCACCAGGCTGTGGAGAGCTGAAATGGTTCTCAGAACGCCCCCACCCCCAACACTGGTGGGTGCAGAGCTGCTTCTTCTGTAGGAGGAATGGATCTTGGTGACTCATTTGTTCTAAGAGTCTGAGCTAGACACCTACCTGTCTGCTTCAGAATCTCAACAAATCGTGCTGTCATTATCAGTCCCACTGGGGACAAGAAACTGAATCACTGTTTGAGTCACTCTCCAATGTGCCATCATAGAGCACTGTCCTCAGACACACAGTGACAGTTCTCAAGGCTAACAAGGACAGTTCCTCAGGATAACATCCTATTTTGTTGGAGACCAGAGTGCGATCTTTTAAATTCTGCATGATCCCTTCATTATATTCTGCAATCATAGAATTTGGAGCTTCCTAAAATCTCTACAGGATCTGGAAGGAGGCGATTCAGGTTGCAGCTGCAGTGTAGTGGCATGCTCAGAGACAGACTCTGCTACTAGGACTCATTCTTACCATTCTGCTTTCTAGGTGTTTCTTTTGTGAGCAGAGATAATTAGTCTTCCATAAAAAGTCTCAGATACCTGCTAAGGAGACATTGAGACATCCCCTAGGATGCCTTGGAGAAGGTGTTGTCCAAATGAAACAGTTTGTGTCAGTCAACTTTTCATTGCTATGACAAGAACACCCAACATAAACAATTTAAAGGAGGGACAGGTTTATTTCTGCTCACAGTTTCAGAGATTTCACTCCATGGTTGGGGGGGCTCAAAGATAAAAACATCTTGATGGAGGGTTGTGACAGGAAAACTACTCACCTCGTGGCAGCGAGGAGACAGACAGAGGGCAAGATCCAGAGAGGAAGAGCCAGAGGAAGGTAGAGGAGATAAGATATAGTCCTCAAGGTCATGTCCCGTGACCCACTCCTTTCGACTAGGTCTTCACCACTTTTCAATAATGCCATAAAATTATAAATCCATCAGTGTATTAACTACTGATGAGGTTAGAGCCCTTAAAATCTAATCATTTTCCAAAAGCCCTGCCTTTGAATACATGAGCCTTTTGGAAATGTCTTAGATCCAAACCACAGCATTCCACTCACCTCATTAGGCAAAACACATTTAGTTCATTTCCAAGAGTCCCCAAAGCCACAGTAATTCTATCACTGCTCAGAAGTCCAAGTGTAAAATCTCCTCTGAGACTCATGGCAACTCTTAGCTGTGAGCCCCTGTAAAAATAAAAAAGCAAGTACCTACTTCCAACATATAACAGCACAGGATAAACATTCCCATTCCAAAATAGAAGAATAAGAGAATAGTAAAAAAAAAAATGGACCAATGTAAGACCAAAATCCAGCAGGACAAACAGTAAATCCTGTAGCTCTGTATCTGGCATCTGGAGTATCTGGTGGAAGGATATGGGCTTCAGAAGGCTTGGGCAGTCCCACTTCTAGGGCCTTGCTGGTTGCAGTCCATGTGGCCTCTCTCTGGGGCTGGCTCTGCTCACTGACTGCATCTTTCCTCAGCAGATATTACACATTTTGGTATCTCTGACTTCCTGGGGTCTCCATTGCAGCTTTGGCTTTACTGTCACAGCTTTATGTATCACATTCTCAGGGACTTCCTGCAGGGATTTTGACCCTGCCGAACCTCTCAGGTATTCCTTTGAGATCTGTGTGGAACCTTCCACAATCCTGTAACTCTTGCATCCATTCTGTATGCCTGCAAAGTCAGCATCATGTGGACAAAGCAAAGATCTGCCACCAGTGGGAGCAGTAACTGGACCACCTTGAGCCATGACTGCAGCAGCCTTTGAGTGCCTGGAGGGCTGAACATGATAAAATAAATCCTGGGGAAACAACTTCCTAGAGTAGTCCTGTGGGAGTCCCAAGATGCTCTTCTTAAAACAAAGTCTTTCAAAAGAATTTGTGCCTTTATGCCCTTCAGCCTGTCATGGATGGGGTCTAGCTAATTCCTGAGATGCTCTCAAGGCTTCTTTTCTGTTGTCTCTGCAAAGTACTTCCATCCATTAAGCTCCTCCTCCTTTTTCTTCTCTTTCTTCTTGATACTAGAAATTGAGCCCAGGAAACACCAAACACTGGGCTACATCCTAGCTTTATTTTATTTTGAAATAAAGTTTTACTAAATTTCTCAGGCTGACCTTAAACTTTTTGTCTACCTGCTTCAGCCTCCTGAGTAGTTGGAATTACAGGTACGCACCAGCATGCCCAGCTTAGGCTTTTTAAGAATGGTACTGATCTCTTCAGTAACCACATCATTTTTGTTCCCAACTTAACACAGGCTTCTTTTCTGGCTAAACTAAAAGTTTTTCAAAATCTTTTCACTTTGCTTTTTGCCTCCAATTCTTACTGTAAATCTGGCTAAAAATAGACAGCAATACCCATGTCACAGCCTGAATGTTCCACTGCCTTGAAATTTCCTCTGCCAGATTAATTAGTCTGTCACTTTTAAATTCAGCCTCACACAAAGACTCAGGGAATGGACAAAGTGTAGACAGATTCTTTGATGG
Organism: Chinchilla lanigera; assembly: GCF_000276665.1. Classification (NCBI taxonomy): domain Eukaryota; kingdom Metazoa; phylum Chordata; class Mammalia; order Rodentia; family Chinchillidae; genus Chinchilla; species Chinchilla lanigera. Next base: position 5,200,663 of record NW_004955431.1, on the reverse strand, counting down.
AATATAAAACAAATGGCCTTTAGCCCAGTTACCACTACAGTCCTCATTTCTAGCTGGAACTTCATCAATACAGTCCTATTGTCTGCATTTCTATCAGCATCTGTTTTTACAAGCTCCCATCAGAACTGTCCATTTAGCTCCACATACAGCATTCTAATTTCTAGCCTGCATCACCAAGACTTTCCAAACTCCTCCCATAAATCAGTTCCAAAGGCTTCTGAACTCCATGATCACATAGCACACTAATAACCCCACTTCTGGTACCAATTTTCTGTTAGCCAACTTACCATCACTGACATAAATAATTTGAGGAAGGGAAGGTTTATTTTTGATCAAAGTTTCAAAGGTTTCAGTCCATGGTTGCCTGGCTCAAGGACAAAAAGATCTTTTTTTATTTTGTACCAGAAATCAAACTCAAGACCTTGCAATTGCCAGGCAGGCGCTTGTGCCTCTGAGCTATATCCCCGGCCCAAGGACAAAAAGATTTTGATGGAAAGGTGTTGGCAGAGGAAAGCTGCTCATCCACAGCAGCCAGTAAACAAAAAGTGAGAAAGAACCAGAGATAGAGACCCTAAGGTTGTGTCCTCATAAAACACTCCTTTCAATAGACCACAACTTCTAAGTCTTCATCACCTCCCAATAATGCCATCAAATTATAAATCCATCAGTGGATTAGTTGATGAAGTTAAGCCTCATGATCCAGTCATGTTATAAAAGCTCCACCTCTGAACACATGATCTTTTTGGGTGTCATCTTAGATCCAAGCCATAACAGGGTCCTAAGTGCAGCCCCAAGGTCTGAGGGGCCTTGCTGCTCCTGAGGTGCTGAGTCTGCTCTGAAGTCACAAGTATCTGTGTTGTTTCTGAAGTCTGGTGTCTGTGCCCTGCCCTTCATTGCACTTTTCTCTAGAGTTGGGTGATCTTGCCCCTTGAATGATTGCTGGATTTCCTTCTCCAACTTCAGATCTTCTCTGCTGACTGCTCTGTGATACGCCTGACTCAGCCTTTCAGAGCACTGGGATTAGAGGTGTATAACACTGCATGCAGCTCTCCTGGCGCATTTTCATCAGGCGGTGGACAACCTCTTGGAAATGCTGCCGCTGCCATGTTCCTCTCAAATTTAAAAGTCTCTGAATAATTAAAACATTGCAATAATTGTAGCAACAATCTTGTATCTGTGCTCTCTTCTCCACCCAACACGCTAAAGCTTGTTAAAAAGTTATGAAAACTCTATTAACCAAGCTGTCCTGATGGCAGAGAAGCCAGCCTGAAGCTTTTTTATGTGCTGAGTTAAGATTCCCATGGGCTGGCTTTTCCAGGGTCAGGGATGCTGAATAGCGGGCTTTCCAGTGCCAGTGTTGGGTGTGGGGCCCCAGTGTTTGCTGAATGTTAATGGAACTTTAACATGCCCTTGTTCTCCTTGCAGAAAAGTACTATTACACAGCAGGTGCTGTTCACAGAAAGAAAAAGTGGTCCTCTGGGCTTAAGAGAGAAGGAGCAGGCAAACACGGGGGAAACATGTGGCAGGAGCATCCTGAGTCTCAGGGATCCTTTATTCTAATCTTTTGAAAAGAGGAGAGATTGTTTACCTTCACAGAGATACTGTCTGGTAATGTATGTTACGTGTTTGGCACATACAAATGCTCCACTCTGGTAGTCAGAAATATCATTAACTTCCAGCTCAGCTGTTTTCCCTTTCCCCCATCTGTCAATGTCCCCAGGTAGTGCCTCTCCAGTCCCTCCCACAAGAGTTCTTTTCAGGGCTGTCAAAAACAGCAGAGTCCATTCCCCTCAGAAGAGAATCTGCCATGAGCTCATGCTCTGGCAACTGGATTTCCCTGCAGCTAGCTCCAAGTATGAGCCCTGTCTGAGTGTGAACACCCCTGTAGCCACAGGAGTGAGAAAACCACCTGAAGACTCAGTTTCCCACCCTCAAGTGGGGAGCCGAAGGGGACAGTGCTGTCAGAGTCCTTGCTGGCTATGACCTCTGCTTCTCTCTACAAGTCACCCCCAGTGCTCCAGGTTCCTTTCCCTTAAATGACTGCAGATTCCATCCACACAATTTCCAACAGAACTGCACCAGGACCAGTGTCTTCCAGCTAAGTGGAACCAGGCCAGGTTAGGAGTTAACAGAGGCTGGCTCATTGGCCAAATGCATGGACACATGATTCCATTCTGAGCAATCACAGGGTCTCATTCCTGGAGCAGGGATTGATTCAAGGGATGAACTAGATACCAATACCCAATCAAGCAAAGTTTTCCTACTGAATTTGCACTCTTGAATTTTTGATCATCCTTTACCTGGACATGTAAATCAGCTGTTTTCTGTGCTGCTATCCCCTTCACTGACATGCAGAAAACATGTCTGCAGTGGGAGAGAACAAAGCCAACATGGTAAACAGTATGCTATCATTTGTAAAGTACTAATGCCATTGCTTTAGTTTCTGAATCCGGTTGTGCTGGAGGCCACTTCTTTCAATGTCATTTGACAGTTATCTAAACTGATAAATTCCACTGTCTCCTTGATGACTTAAATTTTTTCACCTTTTTTTTTTTCTTTTGCCTTTCAAGACAAGCTTTCACTATGCAGTTCAGGCTGAACTTATAAGTCACTATATAACTTATAAGTTAGCCTCAAACTCACAGTAGTCCTTCTGCCTCAGTCTTCCAAGGAATGGGATTATGGGAATATACCAACACACCAGGATGAATTTTTTTTCACTTTTCTTTCTTTCTTTCTTTTTTTTTTTTTTTTTTTTTTTGTCGTTTTGAGACAAGATCTTGCTATGCAGTTCAGGCACTTTGTAGTCCATGTTGACCTCGAGCTCATAGCAATCCTCCTGCCTCAGTCTCTCAAGTGCCCGGCCTGAACTTTTTTTACTTCTAACCGCTAAAGTTGTGTTGAATTACTGTTCTCCATGCAATTCCCCAATGCAAGTGATGGTGTATCTCTATCCACTTAATCCCGCTCTGAAAATCAGTACATGTTACTGGCCTGGGGCAAAAGGTTTTAAGGCTCTGTCCTGTATGTGGACCTATTCTTCTTCACTCAACTTACAGCGCTGCTGTCTTTGCCATTTTCAGTCATCATCGTCATTATTAGCCACACTCCTGGAGATCACCCCTCAGCTGTGGTTATTTCTTGCATGTTCATTTTCTCAGGGTGAAGCTACTAAGCAGAAACACATACAGAGAGAGCCAGTGGTAGAGATACTTGTGCAACTTCCCAAATTAGAAAGGATTCTTGGAGAGCCTCAGAAATGCACATATTCTTTGTTGTCCTGATGTTTTTCTTTTTCTTTAAATTTTTATTTTCTATTAGTACATGTGGTACATAATGATCACACTCCTCGCGGGGCACTGGAAAATGCACATAGCACATCTCAATTCTTTGTGTATCCCCTTCCCTTCCACTTCTACCTCTTCCTTCCATCTCTTGGTCCCCCTTTTGCCCAATATCTACCTCCCCATTTCCTATTATTTATCTTTAGATAATGCTCTTTACTTATATTTTGAACAAAATGCTCTTTATATTTTGGGTTTCTCATACAAGAGAAACCATGTAATATTTAAGCTTGTGTATCTAGTTTATCTTACTTAACATGGTCTCAAAGTACATCACTTTTCCTACAAATAACTTAAGTTTATCCTTCTTTATGCCAGATAATCCTCCGTTGCATATAAATACCATTTTCTTTATCCACTCGTTTGTTGATGGACATATAGGCCATGTCCAAGATATAACTATTGTGAATTATGCTGCTATAAACCTGGGTGTGCATGTATATCACTGTAATATAATGTTCTTGACTCTTTCAGGAAGACACCTAGAAGGAGAATAGCTGGGTCACATCAAATTACTATTTTAAGGGTTTGTTTTTTTTGTTTTTTTTTTTTTTTTTGTCTTTTTGAGACAGGGTCTCACTGTGCAGTTTAGTTTGGCCTTTTATGAAGTTGGGTATGTCAGTGTTTGGTACATATGTGTTTATAACTGTTATCTCTTCTCATTGGTTTGTTTGCATGACCAATTGTAGACTTTCTTTGCCTCTTATGATCAGTTTTGGACTGAAGTCCACTTTGTCCTAAAGTAGGAATGCTACTGTAGCTCACTTTGTAGCCCAGACTGGTCTTGAATTTGCAACGATCCTCCTGCTTCAACCTTCCAAGTGCTAGGATTATAGGCGTATGCCACCACATTTGGACTATTTTAAGTTTTTAAAAGAATCTCCATACTGATTTCTTTAGTGGTTATACTAGTTTACATTCCCACCAGCAATGTAGAAGGATCCCTTTTTCCCCACAGCTTTGTCAGCATTTTTTATTATTATTTGATTCCTGGACAGCAGCCATTTATTCTGGAGTAAGATGGAATCTTAGTGTTGTTTTAATTTGCATTCCTGTAATGGCCAGCAATGTTGAATATTTTTCTGTGTATTTATTGGCCATTTTTACTTCTTCTGGGACCTGTCTATTCATTTCAGTTGCCCATATTTTGATTGGGTCTTTTAATTTGGGGAGTTTAAGTTTTTGAGTTTTTTATATATTATATATATTAGTTCTCGGTCTGAGGAACCACTGGCAACAGTTTTTTTTCCATTCCACAGATTATTATTTTATTACTGAAGATTGAAACCATTTACATTGAGTTATGACTGAGAGGTATTGACTTATTTTTGTCATTGCATTATTTTCCTGTTGATGATCCCTCTCTCTGCCTTTTTTCCCTTTCTTTCTCTTTAATTACTCACCCTTCCTGGTGTACTCATTGTACTAGACCTTTTGACATTGTTTGCTTCCTTGTCTCTTTCTAGAATATCCTTGAGAATTTTTTGAACTGCTGGTTTGACATTTGTGAATTTCTTAAGGTGATCTTTGTTATGGAAAGAACTTTTTTCTCTATTTTGAAAGATAGTTTTGCAGTATACATCAGTCTGAATAGGAAATTGTTTTCTTTTAGGTCTTGAAACACTTTACTCCAAGCTTTTCTGACTTTTAAGGTCTGTATTTTCTGACTTTTAAGGTCTGTAATTCTAATGGGTTTACCTTTATAAATGATTCCTTGCTTTTCTCTTAACAGCTTTTAAGATTCTGTCCTTGTGTTGGTCTTTTGAAATTTTGACTTTGATGTGCCATGGATAGGTTCTTTTTTGATCATAGCTATTTGGGATTCTATATGCTTCACTTATCTATGTTGATTTCTTTCCCTATATTTAGAAGAGTTCTATTATTTCTGTGAACAGAAATTTTATGACATTTGTGCTATCTTCTGATTTTTCATTAATTCTAGTTAATCTTAATCTTTGTATCATCTAGCAGCTGTTGGACCCATTTTTCATGTTCTCATATTGTTTTTAAGGTACCTGAATGACTGGTCTCTGACAGCAGTCCTATCTTCTAGTTCTGCTACTATCCTCACATTGGCTGTTTCGGCTACCCACACTTTCAACAGAATTTTTAATCTCCTGAATTTCTGTTTAGTACCTTTTCATGGACTCTCATTCTTTACTAAACTGGCAATTCATATTCTGTGTTGTTCTGTTTAGCTCAACTAGCTTTTTATTAGTGTCTTTTGTAGACTCAATGATCATCTTGTTTATATCCATTGTCTGTTTAGTTATATCTTCTTTGAGCTCACCAAGCACCTTATTTATGTTTTTATCTCCTTTGTTATTCTTTCTAATAAGTTAGTGGTGTGGCTTTTTATATCCTCCCCCTCGATGCTCCATGGGTCAGCTTTGGGGAAGTTGGGAGTGTTGGGAAGCATTTTGTTGCCTTGCATTATGTTTTTATTGTTTTGTTTTTTTGTTTATTTGTTTTTGTTCTGAGGGTTGCAGGTAGTAGTGGTGGACTTTTCTTAGGGTTAACACTGATGTCCAGCCCCATTGTTTCTCCCCATAGCTGCTGACTCTGTGGGGTTTACCTTCTCTCCTTGGGCACCGGCCTCATCTACAATCAAGTCAGTCAGTTGGTTAGCACCTCTTTTGCCCTGTGCTGCGGAGAAACAAAACACAGAGGCTTGGAGGTGGAGGGTGACCACAGCCAGCGCACAGAATGCGTGGCCAACAGGAGTTGGCTGGGCACAGAAGCTACCTGGGAATAGGTTCCATCTGTGCTGCTGTAGTTTTTCTGACTAGCTATAGGACCAAAGTGATTCTGAAGCGGCACAACCTTGCTGACCCGGAAGAGAGGGTGGCCATCTAAATGGCTTAGTCCTCCAGGGGAGGATCTGCAGCACAGAAGTAAGACCCAAACTTTCTGATTGGGGTTGCTTCTTGCTTCTACTTCCTTACTGAAGGAGACAGAGGACCTCACACATGCTAGGCATCCCCTAGCTAAATTACTTTTTAAGGGGCTAAACTGATAGATACAGTTTAAACTCTTTCCTACACTCCTAAGCAAATAGTTGAGAAATGCAACAAAAGCAATTTAAATTGATTTAAGGGCAGGAAGCACTGATTTACAATGTCAGAGAGGGGCTGGGGATTTAGCTCGGCGGCAAAAGCGCCTGCCTGGCAAGCGCAAGGTCGTGAGTTTGGTTCCCGGTACCAGAGAAAAAAAAAAAAAAAAAAAAAAAAAAAAAACAATGTCAGAGAATGCAGAGATGAAGAAACCAGCTGGAAACTCTCACCAGGTTAATTAACCCTTGTGTTTTAGTCAGGGTGCAGCCAAGAAAGTAGATGCTAGGGGCGGACATCTCACATAAGGAACTTAATACATCAGGCCAGCTGTCAGGGTACTATAAGGACTGAAATTGGGGAATGGGGGAGGCAACCCAGAGATTAACTGCAAGAAGCTGCTATTACTCCAAAGGCTGGAAAAAAGACAAATATAATTTAAATATTATACTTTTAGGGAAAACAGCAGCTCCAGGACACAAAAGTTACTCAAGCCTTTTTCCTTTCCAGAAAGTTGACTCTAAAAAAATTTGTTAAGTTTCTCAAAGATATAAGCTCGTAAATTGGGGCCTGGGCTTTTGACCTATAAAGTGCTCTTCTTCCCACAGGGTTCTGAGACAGCAGTGTTGGTGGAAAGCACATTCTGACTGCAAACACATCCGAACGGCTTACATTCTAACACAGCCTGACAGAGACACGTGTCCTAGGTCACGCATCTTGAAGACACACCAAGACCGTATAAAACTCTCCAACCCCAGACCACTACGCTCCTTTCTCTTGAGGGACCTGAGCTGCGCCCAGTTCAGACTGGAGAGGTTCACTTGTGGTCTGGGCAAGGCGAAGAGACCCAGGGCCGTGGAAGTGTCTGGCGGGCCTTTGTTCTGTTGCTCAGCTGCTCAGCTGCTCAGCCGCACCCCATCTTTAGGTGCTCAGCGCGCCCAGCAGGCTTTGCTTTGCACACCATCACAGAGTCCCCAACCATCAGAGTCCACAGCTGCCCCCCTGCTGCCCTATCTGTCCAGGAGCCCCGCCACTTAGTCTCCCAGCCACTGCACACTCCTGCGACGGTCCTCAGCCCTCATGGCAGCCTAGGTTTATAGTGCTCTGTGCAATAGCGGCTGCTTGCCAGTATTGACCTTGGTTATATACATTATTTACAGTGAGACTTGGAGATGCTTGCGCTGGAATCCTGTTCACTCAGTATGAACTGCCGAAGTATTATGGTGGTGGTAGTCTAACATGGCTAAACAATGGTTTATCTTCCCAAAGACCAGCCCCCTTTTTCCTCCCCTCAGCCCGGAGTGCAACTTCCTCTTGCCCTTCCCGCTCGCCTGAAGAACCCCCCAATCAGCTCCTGACACGTCACTAAGCCCGCCCTTAAGCCCCGCCCCTAGCCAGAGTCTTCATAAACCCCAGCTCCCTAGTCTATCCCCAGAGGAGCCTGGTGTGGCGTGCTGCCTTTTCCTCTCCGTGTCCGTAGCAAAGGCCTTCTTTCCTTTCTTTGTTTGGTTCTTTTCTGTGCTGGAAACCTAACACTCAGAACTTATTGTCACCTGTTTATTATCCTCCCCCCCCTCCCCCCGCCTCCCCTCACACACCCTGAACTACAGTGTAGCCATCTTGGGCTTCGTCTCTCCCTATAGGCCCACACTCTGTACTTTCTGAGTGTACGCTTTTAAAGTTGTGCCTGCTAAACCTTATTATGCCTCTCACTGACAAGTCTTGAAAATTCTTTTGTTGATGGAGGTCAGTGAACCAACAACCTTACCTGTGGGTTGAGTGAACTGAAGTCCCATCTCTCCTTTGGAGAACTTTCTCAGACCCCACCCTGTGACAGAACGATGAGCTGAAACTGTGGAGGAGAAGCTGGACTTGTGGTCACTGGACAGCCCCATGGCTGCCTCCGTGGGGGAAAGGCCTTAGTGAGGAGCGGAGAACAGAACAGGTCTATGTGTCAGAGCTGGGCCCAGGGATTAAACGTGTTCATCTACAGAGATATAGCTGCTACCCTAGAAAAGGTTGGAAAGGTGGAAAGGCAGGATAGGCTGGTGTGTTAGGAAGGGTCTCCCTTTTCCCACTATTAGCTCAACCAAAGCTTAAGCAAGGGGCCACAGTAGCCTGGGAAGTGTACCTCAGGAACCCCGCCCCAGTCAGTACAGAGCAGAGTAGGAGAAGGAAGGGCCTCGGCCTCAACATAAGCAGCAGATAACCTGCCCATCTCTGCCAGTGACTTCCCGGCCACATGAGTCTGGGTATTTTGTGACATAGCAGATGTCCCTGGATGAGATTCAATGACTGTGATGATAACTGCAGTGTGCAGGGAGGTGAATGCTCCCATTTCTGTGGTTTAATAAAGATAAACCAGTATATCTGTAGATGGTTGGTGGGAAAAGATTTCCAGTCATCCAAGAATCTCAGACAGCTCTATCACTGAGGAGCAGGAACCGATCCTGCTGTTCCTCAGTCTTCTCACAGCCAATCATTGCCACAGAAGACTCATGCAAGGCACTGAGGGGAGGGTCTTAATACATCACTTCCTGGCTCAATTCCCCTTGCCTTTCACCTCTAGGCATGAAAATATGGACACATTGCCTCTAAGAGAAAACAATTTCCCTAAAACTAACTTTTCCTTATAGTACTATTCCACTGGAACTTTTAGTTTAATTCAATTTGGTTAAACTAAATTTACCGGTATTATTTTTAAATCATTGACCTTAAAAAGCATTTCATTTGGATTTTGATTCCATTGCATTGACTGTTCCACACCCCAACACTAAACAATACTGATCAAATCAATTTTTCCCTTCTAAACATTCTTTCCCGAAACATTAATTGAGCACCTACTCAGGGTTATAAGCTGGAGACACAAACATAAATAAAATACAGTCTGCCTCTTTCCTTCTGTTTTCCTGACACCGTGGGGAAGTGTCCTTCTTCCCCAACTCGCTCCTGCAGAATCTTTTTCACGGATGTCATTTTGCTGAGGAAACAATACACTAAATGGGGGGAGGGTGTGGAGCTTCTATGCTTGAACTGAGCCTTATTTCCCCCCTTTCTTGACCCTTCTCTCCTCCTCCAATCTGGGGTGCCAGGGGCATTTTTGGAATCCCTGGGCCTTTTCAAACAGAGTTTCCAAACCCCTTCTCCAGGGCAATCCAATGAAAGAACATAAAATCCTCGGTAAATCTGTTAGGAGACAGAAAATAAATGAGGCTTGTCATAAAAATGACTAAATTTTACTACCTATGTGCCCTTTGGCAAATATGAGTTTGATAGATACAAATCATCCCTAGGCAACGGACAAGGCTTTGTGGGAAAGAATCAAATGACATAATCAGTTCAAGTGGTTTGTAAACCAGAAGCTGTAAACAAATATCAAGGATTTCATTTGGTGTTTTTCCTTTCTTGACAGAAATTTCAAGAAGATTGAAGAGGAAGGGAGAGAAGTCTCACAACAAAGGCCTGGCATTTTAGAGGGCTGAATGATCACTGGGTTATACCCACCAGAGAGCTTTATGTGCAGGCCCAGAACACAAGCCCATGATGTATTTGTGTCTGGTCAGTGGTCTTGTTATCAGAGTCCTAGGCCAGAAGCCCAACTCTGAGGTTTCCAACAGACCAGGTACGGCCATTCATCCCAACCAAGCAAACAAGGGAGAGAAACAGCAGTCTAGTAACTGAAATTTGGTCTCTTCCAGGTGCCAACAATAGACTTTGGGTTTTATAGGCAAGAAATAAAGATAAGAGCTAGGTGCTTGCATAACTGACAATTTTGATCAGGCCATAGTCTGGTTGATCATTATCTCAGGATGGTCTTGTGAAACCTTGTTGGTGATAAGAAAGTTGCTGCTACCTTGGGTAGTTTCTACTTGTTGTAAGATGTCTATTGATCAGACCTGCTCTTCCTGGAATCAAAGGTGACTCCAGGAGAAAATGACTCAGGAAAAAAAAAAGCGAGCAAGCAAGAGGTAGACAGGTCAATGATTGTGCCCTTGTGTTAGTTACTTTCCTTGTTGCTGAGACAAAATATCCAGTATCCACAAGTGTTTAGCTCACAGATTGTAGAAGTTTCAATCCATAATTGGCTGGCTTCAAGGCAGGGTAGTGTGGCAGAGGGGCATCACAAGGGAGAAACGGTTCATGGTTGGCAGAAGGTAGCAAAGCAAGCAAGAGACAGGACAAGCCTCTTTCTGTCCCTTATACTGTATCTAGGCTACCATGATTGGGACGGTGCCAAACCAATCAGTGAACTGATTTAGTAATCACCCACCTTTAATCTTAGCACCCTTAATCCTAGCATTGCACCATGAATCAATCACACACTCTAGACAAAAGTTATGACAGCCCACCTTCAGGTTTAGTGTAGGGGGCAATGAACCTTAGCATACTATTTTAGATAAAATAGTTTGGTAAAAGCCTGCATGGTGCCTTGGGAAGCCTCCCAGGACAGTGCAAGAGCTAATTCCCCACATCAACACTGCCCAGGAATGTCTCCCCAGAATAAGGGGGTGCCTAGGCCTAGGTGACCCTCTGTGACCCTGCCTGGGCAGTGCTGTCTCCTGGCCCTAGGTAAACATTGTAACCCTAAAGAAATGCATAGGTTGTAAAAAAGGAGATAATGGGGGGAAACATCTATCATGGTTAGACATGCGACCTGCAACTGACCGGGGGTCCAACAGGATGAGAGAAACACCATATGCCCACCGGGGTCAGAGGATATAACACCCCAATCTGTTGTCAATGGAAACCAAAATGTATATAAGGTGAAACAAAGTTAGCCATGGGCCCCCTTCCATATTGGCAAAGGAAGTGAGGGTGGCTAGCCTAAAATTAAACTCTGGTTTGTTCTCACTCGCATTTCTTGTGGAATATTTGGGCAGGGGAATTTCTGCCGTAATATTAGGACAATAATTAGTGGCTTCTTGGTGTCATTCTGGTGGTTTGAAACAAGACGTTATATGCCACCACCTGCATGGCTCTTGATGGTCCTGGGGGAAAAACCCAAGGCCTTGAGCATACTAGACAAGTGCCCTACCACTGAGCACTCCTTTTTTATGTTGCATAGGGAGTGTGATAAAAAGGAATTAAGGAATGGAAAGGAAAAATACATGGGGTGATATTGAAATAATGTTCTAAGCTACAGAAACCATAGCCAAGCTACTCAGGGTAAAGCAGACTTGAGACTCAGATCCATCCCTCACACTCCCATCTTCTTTGTTCCCAGATCTTCAGAGAGATCTCAGAGCAGTAGGGGGCACAGAAATCCATTGTATTACCGTAGACATTACCAGGGGAAAAGAATGGCACCTCTCACAGTGGGTAGAGCACAACAGATAGCAAATATGTGTGGACCACGTCTCTATACTTAACAATAGGGGTTTTTTTGTAAAATAAAAAAAGTTACCTACTTTTGTGATTTTGTAGATTTGGAAATAAAGAAGAACGTGTTTTTGCAAGCTGTTCTGCAGCTTACTTAGGCTGTGGGGGAAGGGGGGGTGAAATAATGGATGTGATAAGGGAAGGATGTAAGGCAGCCAGGATGAGGTCAAAGAATGAACAGATGTGTTTAAATGTGACCAGGAGGAGGCCAGGGCAGGGTTATGGGGTCAAGAAAGAGGGTGGAGGAAGACAGGAGGCAATGGGTTCTTAAAAGCTAGAAAAAGAGAAAATAAACTGAAGTATTTGAGGACTAGAAAATGGAATGTTTTTCTCATTTTCATGTTGAGGTGTTTATTGCTAAATAAAAGAAAAAAACCCTCCACTTTGCATATTTATTAGTTGTCTTCTAACTTAGCTACCTTATCATCTTATTATAATAGTTGTTGTGAAGCAGAGTGTATTGGGTTTTTAAAGCATATAACCACATCAAGAAGAAAGAGAGAGAGAGACTTTCCAAAATAAACCATACCTTATGCCTTACAGAATGCCTAAATAAATACGAAAGAATTCACTTTATCAGAACCTCCAACAAGATATTATATTGCTATTCAGAGAGGACTAAATACAGAAAAACTGGTAGTAAACATAATTGATTTCAAAAATGAATTCTTTAAAGCCCAATAAGGTAGATCAGCCTCTTGTGATACCAATTAGAATAACAAGGACAAAGACAGGAGAAATGGGTAGGATGAGAGATCAGAAGGGGAACATAATAAAAATACAGGAAAATTTCCCACAGTCCCAAGAATACCTTGGGCAACTCAATGGCAAAAAATTGTTTTTTGAAAACATGGAATGTTTTTTGAGAAAATAGAAATTTTCTAAATTTACCCCAAAAGAGGGTCACACAATGACAAAACTCACAAAATGGTTAAATATGAATCTAACAAGGAGCACACAGGACTCCTGAGAGGTGATTCATCCTCTTGAAGGGCACAGAAGAGTGAAGCGTACTGGCGTTGCGGCTGCCATAACAAGGTACCGCCGCCAGGGGGCGTAAACCAGAAGCGTTTGTCTTCTCACAGGTTTAGAGGTTGCAAGGTCAAAGATGGAGTTCTGTTTCTCCTCGGGCCTCCCTCTCTGCTTGGCTTGCAGACGGTCATCTCTTGTCATCTTCTCACATGGCCTTTCCCTGTGCACACATGTCTGGTATCTGCTCTCCTCTCTGTAAAGACCTTAGTCCTATTGGATTAGCACTTCAACCTTAGGACCTCATTTAACCTTAATTACCTCCTTTAAAACTTTGTCTCCATACTGGGAATTAGGGCTTCACACAAGGATTTTGGAGGGCCAGAGTTCCATTCATAAAAAGAGGGATATGAGAAAAAGCATGCATATTAAACCTTTTAAAAAATAATTAGGGAGGCTGGGGGCATGGCTAAGTGGTAGAGAACGTGCCTAGCCTGGGCAAGATCCTAGGTTTGATCCCCAGCACCCTCCCCCCCCACACACAGGAGTAACTTGTCAGTATCTATTAAATATATTAAAATAAAAAATACTCTTCTACCCAATAATTTATCCTTTTTTCATTTTTTAATTGTAATGTAATACAAATATATATTAATAAGAATATTAAAGAGGACTCTTCTTACTTTGATGAGAATAAAACAAAATTTCATAATTAATCTACCTTATTGGACTTTCAAAGGATTTGTTTTGAAGTTAGTTATGTTTTCTACAAGATTTTCCCTGATATTTTCTCTAATTCTCTCTGAATAGCCATTTCACATCTTGTTAGAGGGTCTAGTAAAGGCAATATGAAAAATAAATGAAAAAGTAAAACGGGAATGATATAAAACTTTCCTTCCCTCCCTCCGTCCTTCCTTCTTCTCTCTTTCTGTCTCTCATCTTTCTCTTTTCCTCCACAAAAACAGAGAATAAAAACAGTTAATACACTTTGTATCATAATCTTAAAAGAATGGTCAAATGTTAAGAGTACAAGTCATAGACAACAAAGACTCTTACAAAGAAGAAACAAACAAAAGCACAAAACTTGCTGTTCAAAGAACTAAGAAAAACTACTAACATAAATGGAACAAATTAGCATGTATATTAAATATTTTTGACAGAATAGACAATTTAGGAAATTATTTGGACTTCTCTCTATTTCCTATTTATTGAGACAGAGGTTGATTCTCATATGAGAAATCATGTGATATTTAAACTTATATGTCTGATTTATTTCACTTAACATTGTATTCTCAAGTTGTATCCATTTACCTATGAATGTCTCAAGTTTATTTTTATGGCAAAGTAGTGCTCCACTGGGTATAAATACCACATTTTAGCCAGGTGTGCTGATACATGCCTGTAATCCCAGCACTTGGGAGGCTGAGGCAGGAGGATTACTGTGAGTCTGAGGCCAGCCTGGGCTACAAAGTGAGTTCCATAGCAAAACCCTGTGTCAAAAAGACAAACAGACAAACCACATTTTCATTATTCATTCATCTGTTGATGGACATATGCTGTTTCTCAGACCATGCTGTTATAAGTTGTCCTGCTATAAACATGGGTGTGCATGCATCCTTCTAGTCTAGCAATTTATATTTAAGAAATGATCCCATACCTAAAAAAAACACTGTTAAGAATGGACATGAGATCAAATGTACTTACCACAGTACTACTATACTGGCAAAAGCCACACCTGAACACAGAATAAATGCCCATGGGTGGGAAAACGGTTTAAAAATGTGTTGAAACACACGTTCCTAAAAATTATGCAGCATTTAAAAAGACTGAGTCAGAGCTGTAACAATTTACTTGGAGGGCGTTCTGTAAAATGTACTGTGTTTTTTCAAAAAAGCACAAGGCAGAAAAGAGTCCATAAGATCATTATAAACAAGGAAAATCCGAACCTTCTGTGTATGTATGTTGGTGTACGGTTCAGAGTGTTGTTACTCCAGAATTCCTAGAAGGTGAGAGGGAAGGGTGCTGATGGGACACAGTGGGGTTGGGGGCGCTGCAGAGGTGAGGGGCTTGGGAGAGAAAATACATTTGCAAAAGTTTGCATCAAGCAAACACACAATGAGTATAGCATGATCACATTTTATCGCTTATGTAAAAGGGTATAGGTTCATCTATGTTTAGAGATATTTTAAAAGTAGAGTGGAAAAAAAAGGAACTCAGATCTGCCCCAGGAAGCTAGAGACAGCGGGGCAGCACAGGCACAAGCAACACTAGACAGGGGTGAAAGCCTGGCCCACCTTTTGCGCAGCAGCCCCGCACTTCCCACTGGTCATGCGTCTTCCAGAACAGAAGAAAGCACAGGCCTAGAATAGCTGATGGAGTCTTGGGGAATTTACTTACCGTTTTCCTCATGCTGTGGTCTAGGCATGGAAACAAATACCTCTAATTCACTTTAAGTAGGCCAGGAAATGAGCCACAGAAGGCTATGCATTACAGGATTAGCGTGAAGGAAAGCGTTCAAAGCCAAGGACTTCCACAACAGAAACATTCATTGTCTGCAGGGTCCTGCCCGTCTTGGTCAGGCTCTCAGCTGGTGAAGCCAGTTGATAGAATTTTCGAAATGAAAAGATCTTGTTCCTATTATCATGTTTTATTCAAAATAAAAAGAAAGGAAAAAATTCTAAGAGAAACAAAATAGGCCAAGTCACTGTTTCTGGGGTTCTCCTTTGCCAGTCTTGGGCGGCTTCATTCTCCACAGACGAAGCTCACCTACGAGCAGAAGCAGTGCTCAGACAACAGCATAGAGTTGCTCGAGCCACTCAGGTAATGGTGTTTAGGAGGGGATCAGAGAAGCCTGCGCCGCACCTACAATTGGTAGAAGATTCCCACTCTCAACGGTCAGGCCTCCCAAAGAGCTCCTGGGCAAGCCTGCTGTCAAGCATAGCCACGTTTGTTAGGCTTACTGAACTGCACAGCACGCCAGTTTTGGGTCTCAGCAGTGTCTCAGAAGAGGAACATAAGGAGATCTACATAGTTTTAGGCCTCAGACTAGATTTTCTAAAGTGGGTCTTGCAGTTGGGGAAGTTGTTGGGATCAGGCAGAATTTCTAACCTCCTAGTGTTGAACTGGTGAGCACAGTAAGGTAAGGATTTTAACGTTAGCTTTGAGGAGCCATCTCCTAGTCTTGAGAAGTTAATTATTTTAGTTGGGTTGCAGCCCTATATTGTGGAAATAAGCACTTCCTTGTGAAAGTAGCTAAGCTGTTTTTGGTTGGTCTCAGCACTGTTTAGAACTGAGATAGGAAACTCTGTTTAGTTTTAGCTCTTAACCCTTAGTTCTTCACCAGCTTGAATTAGTACTTGGAGGAAACACTAGGAACTTACTACAGATCTAACCTTATGAAAGTAAAGCCCATGATACCCCTGAATCTTTGCTAGTTGAGAAGTAAGTAACTAGAACCTGAAATGAATATGAGATAGAGAATTTAGAAAGTTTTGCATCCATAGGAAAAATCCTTACCAAAGAGCAGAACAGTGGGAAGGTGAAGAGCACTGGTTCTAGAAATAGCCTGGCTTCAAATCCTCATTCTGCAGTTTACTAGCTGTGTGACACTGAGTCTGGGTCTGATTTTTCTCATTGTTAAAATGAGAATAATACAAGTCCTTTCTACACAGGACATTTTTAGGGTTAGGGGAGCTAATGTATGTGAAGCATTTAGAAGATCACATCCTATCACCAAATGCAAATATTACTGCTTAATAACATAAGTTATTTAAACTAGAAACAAAGTCTTCTACCTGCTGATTTTTTAAGACTAACTTCATCAGCACCTCTTTCTATTTTTCTAGTCTGTTCTTATTTGGACACATGTCACATCAATCTTGGTTTTTCTTGTCTCTAGATCACTAATGTCACTTTCCCAAGTCAATTTCTTGAAAATAAAAGCCATACAACAAATAAAGAGGAATGATACACACTACTCCTGGTTCAGGTACCAACTGGGGAAGCTGAGCATGGAGCACATTTCTTCTGAAGATCAAAGGCTTCTTCCTTATTGGAATTTTGAGTGGCCCAAGCAGCCTCAGAATCCTCAAATCCCTGTTTGGGGGCATAGTTTTCAAAAACCTTTGTTCTCATTGGACACTTCTTTGTTTATATGGATTTATATGAGACAGAAACCCAAAACTGAGATCCTGTGGTTTGGGGAATAAGGTTGTGTGTCTTAGACTTCTAGTTCCATTAAGAGCAGCATATAACTGTCAATATCCAAGTGCTCCTCAGGGGAAACTTGTTTCTCTAAGAATACCAAGGCTGGCCAGGTATCCAGTTTCTTTACCAGTCACTGTGGTCTACAGAAATGTTATTCTACTGTAATTTATTGACATCTGCCTATTTTATATATGCCTACTTGTTGTTATAAATGAGAATCTAGTAAAAAGGACTGAGAAGTGTCGTGTGCGAATAGAGATCAGATACCATCTCTCCCTGGAGCTCTCCTGTAGGGGAGACAGAAGTGTTCATGGAAGCAAATACCACACTGGGCTTCAAATCTTATTGAACAGAAAAGAATCAGATACTCATTCCTAAACTTAGTGGCAAGGGAGTGGAGTTATCATGATAAAGTTTAACTGGCATAGAATAGGGGTCATGGTGCCCAATTCAATGAACCTGCAGGCATGTATTATGCCCCTAGCCATTGTGCTAGGTGCTGAAATATTATTTCATTTAATCCCCAAACAGCCCTGTGAACTAGGTATTACTTTCTTGACTTTCTATAAAAGGAAAAAGAGGCTTGGAGAGTGTTGTGGTTACTTTCTTGTTGCTAAGACACATTACCCAACACCCACAGGTTAAAGAAGGAAAGGTTTATTTAGCTCACAGTTTGTGGAGGGTTCAGTCCATAGTCAGCTGGCTCCAAGGCAGGGCTGCATGACAGAGGAGAAAGAGTTTATGATGTGGCAGAAAGAAGCAGGAAGCAGCAAGCTGTCAAGGCAGGAGTGTTATACACAGTTCTAGGCCACGCCCACAGCAACCCACCCCGTCCCATCACACCCATCAGTCCACTAATTGTGTGATGAGTATCACACACTCGTGATCCAGTCACCTCCCCAGAGCTCCACCAAAGCACATGAGGCTTTATGGGGACATCCAGATACTAAGCAATGACAGCAATAACACCACCACCACCATCATCATCTTCAAGCATTTACTGTAAAATTCCTCATTATTGATGAAGAAGCTGAGGGATGCGGAGAAAATTTCAGGTTTCTACAGAAAGCAAGGGGAAGAATAGAGGTTTAGGCCCAGGAAGTCTGGCTCCAGTGTTTGGCCATTTCACCATATGTGACCGAGGTGATGTATGCTACCAAGGTCACACACACTCATGAAGTCACATATACTACCAAGACAGGTGGAGGAGTCAGGGGTCAAATGTAACTTGGCCTACTTCCAGCGCCCCAAATCTGAATTTTAAGTCTATTCTGTCCTTTAAACCATACACTGTAGCATGACTTCAGGACTCTCAAATATACATTTCACATATTTTTAATTACCAAATTGGAGCTGATAGAATAACTCAGTGGCAGAGCTCCTACCTACCATGCCGTAAGCCCTGGGTTTTAATCTGGAGCACCGCAAAGGATAACAATAATAACAACAAGGCAATGATCAAATTAGCCCCTTGAAAGGTAACACTGTATGCAGAAAAGAGAGCAAAGCCTGGGGCATCTAACTCAAGTCACAGAATTCATAGATGTGTGAAGCAACCTCAAACCCAGATCCCTTGACCCTAAGAACTTTCATTACCCTAATTCCCCTCTCCAGAAGCCCCAACCAGGGCTTCATAATAAGATCAGTCCTTAACCTTGTACATTACCCTTAAACAAGATTATGGTTATGGGCATTTTCCTTTTTACTATGGAAATTTTAGGGATGCACAAGGATAGGTTATCCACAAGCAAACCTTAACCATGGTAGAACTCTGGGCCGACACTGCATCATTCTCTACCCCTTTTATGGTGGTACCTGAACATGACTTAATAATTGATTTGATTAAACACTTGTGATTGATTATTTAATTGTTATTACATACATTATCATTAATTGATAGTGATTAATAGTAATTATAATAGTGATTAAAAACCTGGTCGCTTCAGGTTGCCAATATTTCCCTCACACTCTTTCAACCCCAGAAAAATGATGATATAGACTTTAATGTTGTTTTCCAATAATTTCAGTTACAAAGTGGAAGAGCGGGATGGAGGAGAGCTTGAAGATAAAATGCAAAGGAATGGATACACTGAAGGGAACAGCTTTCTGTGGGTGGAAGAGATCCCCTAAGCTCACTCAGCAAACACCAGCAGGTGAAGACCCACTTCAGGCGTCACCATCGAATGTGTTACAGAGTGCTCATGGGTTTCTTTACCTTCTTGATGGAAAGTTTATAGTATTCACACTTTTACAGCATGAATAGCATTGCCACTTAGGTCTCCCCTTTTCTGAACCCACTTTCATATCTTCTTGGCAGTTAAGGTCACAGCTCTTCCTGGTGGATGAGGGTCTGCCCTGTGCCTGAAGCCCCAGAGAAGAGATTTCACATCCTTTCCAGGCAGGAGCAGCCGTCAGTCAGGACCTCTGTGTGTGACCTAAGTCCTGCTGCTGCAGTTTCCTCCCCTTGCCTGTCCCCTCTGTCCTGCCTTCAGAATGGCTGTGATTAACTTGTCCTCAGCCTCCTGGTCCTAAGGCCAAGCACTCAGTTCTCCCACCTTCCCAGAATAAGCTCTTTGCAGCTTTGTGGAGGACCGTGGCTAGGATTTAGATCCCATGAGCCCAAAAGACCTGTAGGCTTCTCGTGGTGCCATGGGACTGTGGGGCCTATCACCTAGGTTTAAAAATGTTATCCTCTTCAATGGAAAAAATAGTCTTGAAGCCTTGTGTTGTATAGATACCTCCTCTCTTTTGTCATTAGTACTTGTTTATTTCACATGTATTTATCACTAAAGTGTGGTTGCTAGGGTGTGGGGACCGATTTAGTTTCTCCTTAATATTATTTTCTTTATCATTTGACTTTATACAAAAAATATTGTTTAAAAGTTCCCCCACATGTACCAGCATTATTTGATCTCTTGGACATCCTCTTCTAATTTCCAAATACTTTAATACTACAGGCCCATGCTGTGCGCAATGACCTCTGTGATGGAGAATCCATAATTACAGAGCTTCTCTTCAGGGATTTCAGGTGAGCCTCAGTCCTTTTCTGTTCATAGCTTAGCTTATACTTTTTATTTCTTTTGGGCTGAAGGACTGAATTTCAAAGTCAAAAATCTAGGAGCTTCAAAATGACTGTGGCCACCTACTACCTTCCCAAAATAAGTACCCATCAGAGCTAGATTCCATTATGCTTGTTCTAGTATTAATGTTTTCAAATCAAATTTAAGCTTGAAAACAGAAACTCTACAGCTTTGTTCACCAATCCCCAACATATGTTCCCCATCCCCTGCACCCCCCTCCACACAACCAACCCTGCCCCAAACCCACCATGGCATATTAGGAGAAGGAGCAATGGATTCTGGTTGCTACAGGAAATATTTGGGGCTCTGCTTCGTTTTGCTGTCAGCACAGGACTCAGCTTGAGGCAGCTATGGCTTGACTTGCTGTTTTATCTCTTTTTTTTTTTCTCTAGAACTCCCTTGCTCGGCTAAAGGACCCTTCTCTGCCTTCTGCAAACCTCACCTTCAACACCTCTCACGTTCTGCTGGAATTAAATCTCAGTGTCCCACTGTACATGTCTTCGAGGACAAGTGGCCATTTGTAAGTCACTATTGTGTGTGTAGGGTCTGGCACAAAACAGGTGATCTGAAACTCCTGGTGAAAAATGGAAGTGCCCTTCCTAAATATGGGAGTGGGAGGGAGAGGGGCAACATGCTTTCATTTAATGATTATTCACTAGGTCACTCATGTATAGCTCTATTTTCCTTAGAAGCCACTTTGAAGATCCCAAAGTATAGTACAACAACTATTGATAATCTCCTACCTCTTTTGTCTGTAACTCACTATTATTTGTCTATTGGTTTTCCTGAGAAACTATCTTGTAGATAACAACATGTAAAACAACAACCATTGATAATTTTTTACCACTTTGTCTGTAATTTGGTAAGCCCCCCCATTACTATGCTATCCTTCTTTTACTTTTTAAAATAAAAAAATAAAATTAGAAAATAAAATTAGAACATGCAAATTTAACAAAAGTAAACAATAGCAAAAATGCAAATGATGTGCAAAGAATTTAACTAGGTATTAACCTGAAACAGCAAGCAGAAGCACTAAAATGATACCCAGGATTTGGAGGCACATTTATTTACATCAATGGGCACTGATTGGGATCATTCCCAAAATATCAGACCATGATCTTTGGTGGTTTAGGGCTTATAGGGGGTAAGCAAGCAGGAGGTACAAAGGCAGAATGGCTTGTCAATTGGAGATTGGTTTACACAATGGGCATCACGGTGACCAGCTGTTTCTAAGAGACAGAAGCAACTGGAACTGGAACAGGAACTATTACCTGGACATCTAAGAAACTGAAGTATACTGGCCAGGAGGGCATTTTCTGCTACAAACCAAGATTCCAACAGAGTGATCTTCACAGCATACGTGAATCTGTGGATGTATAACAATTATTAAGAATCTGACATGATTTCTGGTGCTCATGATTAAACCTAGTTTCAAATTGGTGATATTTGTGCTAGTGAAAAGATCTTGGACTCCCTGAATCCACCGTTTGAGGACCTTCCCACAACCTGACTGACCACTGACAATGCAGTGGTCTGCCGGCTATACTGCAGAGAAATCCAACAGGACTATCAAAAGTAAACATAATTTGGGAAGAGGCCATGGTCGAGTGACTGTGGGAGGATGCGAGAGACATTCCAGGAGCTAAAAGCCCAATGCTGTGACAAATTGCTCCTGGCTACCGCCTAGCTGCCTTATTCCCAGGGCATCACCTGGAGAACTACAAAGAACAAGCTGGAAGAGAGGGCTCATGGCTGAGGATGGAAAGGAGGTGCTCAGGGAAACCCCAGCTTGTAAAGAAGAGAAGCAGCAGCCAGGGCAGACAATGAGAAATAGTGAAAAGAGAATTGTCATTTGTTTGGGGGGTCAGAGTCTAAATAGATACTTGTGGCCGAGGAGGAAGAGGCAGCTATCTACCACAGGTCTCATACCTAGAAGCCTGCAGCGAGGAGGGTCCTGAGGGGATTTTTGTGGGCAAATGGAAGCCAAGCATGGGCAAACGATTGTATGTGGGCCCTGAAGTGGGCTGTGGCCATGCCAGGTCAGCAGCTCCTAGAAGGAAGCTCCTCCTGCTTCAGTTTCTGCCCCTAGCCACACCCTTGCACAGCCTGACTTCTCGTCCTCGTGAGGTAGGTATAGCCCTTGGGAATGCTGAGGTCCAGAAAGGCCCCCTGGGTTAAGTCAGAACTGTCAAGTTTGAGAAGGGGAAGTGGGTGGAGGGCCAGGAGAATCACTACCAGAATACTTCCATGGCAATGTGTCATTTGTGCAAGGGCCTTGCCGTTGAAACTGAGCTATTCCTTGATGAGGGTATTTGAGATATTAGAAGAATGTTAAGCCTAGCTTGACTTTTTATGCAGCTAAAGAACACACATCTGTCCATTGGATGTTTTCTGCCTGGACTACTTTAAGGGAAATGTGTTGAAGAGTAGTTACTGGATGGGGCATTTTAACTTAGTTCAAAAAGCTTGCATTCTGGAGCCAGAAGGCCTGGATCCAAGTCTGAATCCTACTTTTACTGGTTGTGTAACCACTGGCTCTTTGTGCCTCAGTTTCTTCATATCCAGCTAATACTAGTGCCACTTCACTGGGTTGTGAAGATTTAGATATAACATGGTGCATAGCACTTAGAACGTGCTTAAAGCAGTGTCTGTCTGTAATGGTTGATACATTGCGTCAACTTGAGAAGTTTAGAACTTTTACTAAGAAACTAATACTCCATTCTCTGCAGTATGGCTTATGGAAGAGGAGGGCACAGAGATGGTATGGGTGATAGCCGGCATACAATATAAGGGAGGAAAAGAGGCTTGTCCCCCCTCTGTTTTTGCTCTTGTTGCTTTTGCTGTCTTATGTTGCTTAGAAGTGCTGCCCCTGTGCCGTGCCACAGTGCCTTGGAGCTAGCTAAATAAATGTTTCCCCTTTAACTTTGAGTATTTGGTATTTTGTCTCAGCAATGAGAGAAAAGTAAATAAGACAGAAATTGGTACCAGATGAGTGGGGTCATTGCTGTGACTGTATCTGACTATGTGGTTCAGGAGCCTTTGGGAATGGCTTATGGGAAGAGTCTGGAAAGATTTGGGGATGACAGCTGAAAGAATGCAGTTGGAACACCTTACCCTGTTCTATATGGGAGATTCTGGTCAGAGCTCAGAAGACCAGAAGGCTGATAGAAATTTTGCAGGTAAAGATCAGGTTTGGGAGATTTCTGGTGGGAAGAAGGACTGCAGTGGCCATTAGACTCCAGACAATGTGTGTTATGGATTGGCAGAAAGCTTATCTGCATTTTGCTCCTATCCAGAGACTTTGCCTGACACTGAGATTAAGGTCAGTGGGCTAATTAATCTGGCA
The DNA here is from genome assembly GCF_000276665.1 of Chinchilla lanigera. Taxonomy (NCBI): domain Eukaryota; kingdom Metazoa; phylum Chordata; class Mammalia; order Rodentia; family Chinchillidae; genus Chinchilla; species Chinchilla lanigera. Next base: position 5,177,289 of record NW_004955431.1, on the reverse strand, counting down.
CATGAAATTTCAAGGCAGTCAATTGTTGAGGTGGTGGCCAGATCTATGTTGAGAATCAAGAGCAAAGAGCCCAGCAGAATGATTTAAAATATTGTGTTTGTCCAGAAAGGAAGCTTCAGTAAAGCTGTAGGCTACAAAGATAGAGTTGATGAAATCTTGACTGCTGAGAAAGACCAGGAGAATAGAAAAGATGGCCTGAAGTCATCACAAGAAGCAACAAGTCTCCACCCTTTGCAGCCTCAAAACTGCAAAGGTGAAAGACTGCTTTGAGGAGAAAGTCACAGACCACCATGTTTTAGAATGGCAGTGGCATAGAAAATTTGATCCTAGGAATTGGATTCAAAGTGCCCAACAATCCAGTTATTCAAACCCTACAGCCAAGAGAGAGGAAAGCCTGGCTACTGCTCCTGTGGCAGCAGACCTTGGCATCATCCAAGTGGTGCTGTTTTAGGTGCATGTAGAATGCAAGAGCTGTGGGGTTAAGAAGGCTTCCACCCCAATTTCAGAAGGCCTAGGAAGGCAGGCAGTGTGCCCCTGAGAGGGCAATGTGTGAAGCTGTGAGGGTGAAGCCAAAGATGTAATGAAGACCCCAGAAGTTTGGAAAACCCAGGAAAGTGGATCATTTAAGGAAACCTGCAAAGAGGGAGCAAAACCAACCCACGAGAGAAGCCATGGGAGCTTCTGGAAATGCCATAGTGGTGGATCCACTCAAGCCCTTTGGAGCTCATAACTTGCCACAGGTTGCCTCAGATGTTTGCCCTGCTGTGTTGTGGACTTGCTTTGGTCCCATTCCTTTGTATTGCTGCTTGCAACTTTTGGAATGAAAATGTTTATTGTGTGCCATTGAATGTTGGAAGTGTCTAACTTTTCATTTGTACAGGGGCTTGCAGCTAAGAGTTTGCCTTACATCTAGGAGATTTGTGATTTGGACTTTTCAGCAATGCTGAAACTATTAGGACTTTGTCAACTCTTGCAGATGGACTAAATGCCTTTTACATAGATGTGCATTAGTCTTTGGGGGAGGTAAAGAACAAAATGCTATGGTTCCAATGTAATTTAATGTTGATAGACTTAATACTGGCTCTTAAAGATTGTTAACCTGTGTTGTAATGTTTCAATTGTGAAATGTTAAGAATAAGCACGTCTTTGTATCTGGAAACCAGTTTAAAGAAATGTGTGTGGTGGTCAATTTGACAAGGGGTGGATTGTTATGATTGATACGTTGTATCAACTTGAGAAGTTTAGAAGTTTAAGTAAGAAACTTAGCAAGGAGCCAGGGCCCTTACTTTGTAAACATCCTGAACTTGTGAGAGAGGAGGGCACAGAGATGTATGCTGGTAGATAGCCAGCATACAATATAAGGGAGGAAAAAAGCCTTGTTTCCCCTCTGTTTTTGCTCTTGCTTTTGCTGTCTTCTGTTGCTTTGAAGTGTTGCCCCTGTGCCATGCCACCATGTTTTGGAGCCAGCTGATTATGGACTGAAGCCTCCACAAACTGTGAGCTAAATAAACCTTTTCTTCCTCAATTTTGGGCATCAGGTATTTTGTCTCAGAATGAGAGAAAAGTAAAAAAGATACTGTCTTAACAAACATTGTAGATCTGTCTACTCAAGGGTTTGCTGGGGGTCTCTGCTCTACACCAGAGGGTTAAAGCTGCATTGATTAGGCAAATGTGGATCTGAGCTAGTTAAACCATCATCTCATTTTGTTGCTAAGCAACCAGCTCTGAGTTCTGCAAATGTACATTGCCGTGTGCAGTGGCTGCCCCTAGCAATTGAGACTCTAGTCAGGCTGTTCCTCAGCCTTGTTTTTATATGACTTAAGAGCTCATTTCAAATTGTGGAGGAGGAGGGAGGCACACACAGGCAGCAAAGCCAGAAAGCATGAGTCAGATCAGTCTCTCTGGCTGGAGGAGCTCACAAAGGGTGAAAATATAAGAAAACAAGTACACTGACACCCACTTGCAGCAAGGAGAGAAGACATTCACAGGAGTTGTTCCTCCCTAGGCGTAAAGATTATCACCCATCTCCTGAGTAGTATTCTCCATGCACGGGGGGGGGCGGGGGTGCATCTCACGTTCTCTTATGTTTGGGTCTGGGGTTGCCTGGCTTGAGTGCAGACCTAGAAATGTGGGTCCACATCGGGAAAGACAGGAGGGAAAGCACCTATGGTGGCTCTGCACTCCCTCCTTCAGGGAAGTCACAGGGCACAGTCACTGATTTCAGAACAGTTTTCCCCTCAAACATTCATTTATTAATTCATTTACTCACCCACATCAGTAAACATTTAGAATTTAGAATTTAGAACCTCTTATATACCCAAGGTCTACTAAGCACTGAAGATGAAATCCAAAGCAAGACAATTACTCTTTCTTTTCCTGTTTCTTAGTTAAGAATAAAGAAACCTTTTTAAAAGAAAAATGAACATGCTCTAGCTAGCTTAATAGATACTATATTTAATGAAGGGTAGGAAGAAACTTACAAGATTTCCTTAACAGCTAGTTAGGGTAGGTGGCTGATCAGCCAGGAACACTGTAGAAAATTCAGTTATGGATTGTTCCAGAAGAGGACTTACTGTCTCTGCATCCAGGCACACAGGCTCTACAGCTCACAGCACTGTCCTGGGCAGGGAGACCTCTGCCCCCGGCTTCCTCTAAAAGCTCCATTTCCTGCCACCCTTAATGATGATTTCATATGACATTTTTTCTTCACTAAGGTCTGGCATTGATGCACATTATTAGTGGAGCCTGGGTCACATGTTCAACCTCTGGCTGCAAGGGAGGCTGGGAAATACACTTCTGACTTCTATTTCTGAAATGGAAATTCCTGTAACAAAGGCGTTTGAACATAATCTCTGCCCTCTTGAACTTTACAGTCTTGTAGAGAATTCAGGCAAATAAATGGAATAGGACAGCCTGGTGTGACCAGTGCAGGGCCAGGGGAAGTGCAGATTCAGGAGGACCCCAGAAGGATCCCCAGTGGACAATAGGGTTGGCAAACACTCCCCAGAGTCAGCAATGTATAGGCAGGCACTTGAAGGTGAGAGTGAGCTCACAATGGTGATGGTGGAGGGACAGAGAACATCCTGATTACAGGAGGGATATAGACAAAAATCCAGTGTCACAAGGGAGCACAGTGTAAGGTGTTCAGGGTAGGAACAGACTTTCCATGTGACTGGAACAGAGGAGGAGAAGAAGACCAAGTGCCAGTTTAGAAAGCCCTCTGAAAGGTTCAGATAGATGCTGAGGTTGGGGAGGTGCTTTAAATAATAGGCTTATATTGCTTTTTGAATTTTCAGTGTTGAATATTATTGACTGATTCCCACGAGAAAAAGTGAGCAGACTTCCCCTACCCTCTCTCACATCTCCAATGTTGTAATTTAGGTTAGATCACTACTCAGAACTCATGTTTGTATAACTATTGAAATGCTATTCACAGCTGTATTTGTAGCATAATACCACAGCTATTTTTCCTTTCCCACACAAACCTTTGTTTTTCATTAACAAATAGCTGTTTCTCCTCCAGTTGCTGAATTTTCTTCCTACTTACCACTTATTCACCCTCAAACTCTGCTCACCAGTGTTTATCTTTCTAGATACAATTACTTTGGTTATTACAACAATTTCATCATTTTGTTTTGTTTTAGGGTATTGGGGATTGAATTCAGAGGTGCTCTACCACCAGACAACCTCCTTGGCCTTTTTTATTCTTTGAGGCAAGGTCTTGCTACATTGCCCAGACTGGCCTGGAACTTGTCATCCTCAGCCTCCTGAATAGCTTGGATTACAGGTGTGTGCCACCTCACCTGGCCAGTTTTATGCCTTAAAGTTGTTTTTAAATTTTTATTTACTAGTATATTTTCCCAGTACATAGTGTTTACATTTATCATGGGGAGCCGGTATATATATACAATACATCTTAACTTTTCTCCCTTTTTTTCATTCCTGAGCCCCCCTCTCTTTCCCTATTCCTCTAGTCTGGACTGCAATGCTCTTTAGGCCTGGACCACAGCTGTTGTCTCAGGTTTTGTCTCTCTAGCCCCTGATGTATTAGTTAGGTTTCCTGTCACTGAGGTAAAATACCTGACACCTACAATTTACAGAAGGAGGGGTTTATTTGGCATACAGTTTAGGTGGGTTCAGTCCATGGACAGCTCTCTCCAAAGCAGAAATAGCAAGATAAAATTGGAAAGCTGTTCACCACATGGCAGCCGAAAAACAGAAGAGAAGGGAGGAAAGGAGGAGCCAAGGACAAGAATACATCCCTGTAGGACACGTCCTCTGTGACCCTTCTCCAACCGGGCCCCAACTCCTAACACCACATTCAGCCAGGAATTCACCAGTGGATTAACGTCCTGATGAGTGCAGAGCCCCCATGGTCCATTCACTTTTCAAAATCCCACCTCCAACCGCAGCAGATGTTTGGGGGACATTTTAGATATGAACCATGACACCTGGATTTCCAGGATGCCACAATCGCCCCTGTCTTGCTTAACTCTCTCATTTCGGAGGGGCTTTCAAAGAATCTATCTGTGGTAAGCTGAGGTCCTGAGCACTGAGAATGCCTTTATTCTACCCTCATTCTTGAAGAATAGTGTGGCTGAGGGTAGAGCTCATAGCTGGAAATAATTTCTTTCAGAATATTGACATTCTTGTTTCCTTGTCCTCCAATGTTTTAGCATCTCCAGGGGTGCTAAGAAACCTGAAGCTATTATGGTTTTTAGACCTTTTTCTTTTTTTGAGGCAGGGTTTCACTATGCAATTCAGGCTGGCCTTGAACTCACAGCAATACTCCTGCCTCAGCCTCCTGAGTGCTACAGTTACAGGTGTGAACCACTATGCCTGGAACTAGACTTTTAAATGTGACTTTTTCTATATTTTTAACTTTCTTAGTACCCCCTCCTGCCCATCTAACTGCCCTCCTGTTATTGTATGGTCTTCTCTTTGCCATGAATGACCTGAAATTCCACAGTGCCATGTCCTAGTTGGATCTATGTTCATCCACTGTTCTAGGCACTCTTGGCCCCTTTCAGTCTGTGAGATTTTGCTCTAAGCCATAGTCTTGAATTATTCCTTAAATATTTCTTCCCTATATTCTTTTCCTTTTCTTTCTCCTTGGACATCATCATTTGAAAGTGGAGGTCCTGGACTAGGTCTGTGTCTCTGTTTGTGGTGCTAGGATTGAACCATACCTGCTAGCAAATGCTCTACCACTGAGCCGCACTCCCAGCTCACCTCTCTCTCTCTCTTTCTCAATACTTTCCCCACCTCTTTGTCTTTTTCTCATCTTCCTCAGAGAATTCTTCAGTTTTATCTTCCAGCCTACTTGAACTTTCATTCCTGCTGTGTCATATGGCCAATAATAATATTTTCTTTTTGCTTTCTAAATTTTGTCAGTTTTCTTCTTTCTTTCTTGTAAATTTTCTCTTTACACTAAGATACAGTAAGTTACCTGTGAATTTTAGGCTACATCATAGTTCATGTTTTCCTAATGTGTCTGGTGGTTCTCAATGGGAGGAAGGCAATGAGAAGGTGCCTGTGTGAGCTCTGTGTGCGTGGCTGAATCCCCAGATTTAACACTTCTAGGCCTGTTCTCCTGGGATGGTCAAATTCCTCAGAGAGGATTATTCCAATCTCCTGCCTAGAAGGTTCGAAATCCAGAACACAGAATTTCCCAGAGGACTCAGAGACCTGGGTGTTTCTGGAAGTTGGCCCACTTATCTGGTACCAAGAATGTTTACGTCTCTATCTCTTCCTCTACCTCTACCTCTGCCTCTACCTCTGCCTCTACCTCTACCTCTATATATGGGACTCTGTTAAGTTCCTTGTCTTCTCCATCTCTTCACCACCACTCCAAATCAGAATGAAATCCAAAGCACTTCAGGCTCTTGCAGTGTTGTGGCCATTATCAGCAGAGTTACTGTTAGGTCATCTGCCATGAACTTGGGCTATATTAGAAAAGGAATGGGAGTCAGAGGGAGAAAACAGGTTCTAATCCTGGCCCTTCCATTTGCTATTTACCTGGCCATATGCGATCATTTTGCTTCTCTAGATCTTTGTTTCCTCATCCGTAAAATGGATATATGTGCCTTTCCCATTAGTCCAAAGAATCATGGGAAGGTCACATGAGTTAGTGTGTGTGGAAGTTCTTGTCCAATATTAGGGAAGTTGCAAAGGTAAACTTTAATATCCTTAAGGCCATGCCTAACAGAAAGCAAAGGAGATGTCTGTTTTGACGTTTGTAACCCTTCTACCTCTGGTCATTTCTATATCAATCCCTATAAAGATTATCTAATCTCCATAAGAAAAGTTGGGGACATAAATTACTTGACCACAGTGGTGTGCATTTATTGAATGAATTACCTCCCAGGGCATTTTAATTTTAAATAAATGAAAACAAAGACCAAAGGAAAAAACACCATGGGAATGAACTTACAATAAAGAGATGCAGACATAGAGAAAACCAGTGAGTGGGACTATATGGGGGACAGGAGCAGAGAAAACTTCCGTAAATCTATGCGTCCACTTTGTCTACGTCATCAGAGAAGATCAATGCCTTTGAGGGGTGCTCTTGGGCCTCTGGTCAATGTCAAGGGCCTTTGTCATGCTGAGAGGATGGACAGTTGAGAAGTTTGATGGGATATCAGGACTGCCAGTGGGTGGACTCTACCTAAGTGTTCAAAGCTGCCTGCTAGGTGAGGAAGCAGCACGTATGGATTACTAACAGCAATTTGGCCATTTCTGGACAGCTGTCAGCCTTTGGCGGGCCTCCAAGACTGTGCACAGTGAAGGAGACGTGATTGCCCTACAACATGACAGAGGCAAGGGTGTCTCAGCCCTTCCGTGCCCCTCTGTCTCTAGCTGGCATTGTCTGAGCCTCTTTTCCCCAGTCTTTCTCTTTTAAAAAGAGTGACTCCATTTCTACCCAGGAACATTGCAAACGGCCTTGGGACCAAGGTCTATAGCGGGAAATATGACCTTGGAGGATCACAGAACCTAAAAAAAATACAGTCAGCCTTCCTCTAAACGCTAGTTTTTCAAACCTCTCCTCAGAATTTTATTAGATCTTTCAAAGCAAGGAGACAAATAAGTGCGTATTTACGGTAGCATTGGGGATCACTGTGGACTTGGATCCCAATCCAGTAGAGTCTGGATACCTTGGCTCTGCAAGTCGAGTGGTCACTATGCTGGGCCTCGGGGTAAAGCTGCCCTTTGTGGCCTGTCTTGGGGCACCTGCTCCATACCAATGTGGCCGCCTTCCACCCAGAATGCTTTCTCTTCCTCCCAGAGGGCATTCTCTTCCTCCCAGAGGGACTTTTTATCCTCCCACAGGGCCTTCTCTTCCTTAAGGAGGGCTCTTTCCTCTACCCACAGGGCCTTTTCTTCCTCCCATAGGGCCTTGTCCTCCTGAAGAAGTTTTCGGTCTTTTTCCCATAAGGCATTGTCCTCTTTCCAGAAGGCCTTATCCTGCTTCCAAAAGGTACGGTATTTTTTCCAAAATGTTTTTTCTTCTTCCCGGAAAGATTTTTCCATTTCCCAGAAAGTTTTTTCCTCTTTCCAGAAAGTCTTTTCCTCTTCCCAGAAAGGTTTCTCCTCTTCCCCAAAATCCAACATCTGGCCCCGGAAAACACAGATCTTGCCTCGGAAATTCTGTATCTCTTCCCTGAAGTCTTCTATTTTCTTATGGAAAATCTTCATCTCTTCCCGAAAAGTCTTTTCCTCCTGCAGCTTGTAAATTAGTTTCTCCTGTCGAATATTGGGTGGGACTACCATTGGCCGGAGGCAAGCAGGTCCCATCCATTTGCTCACCTTGAAGGAAAACATCTTCTTCATCAGCCAGATTGATGAAATGGCCATCACAGGGGACAGGGCTCCTGGCCAAGTCCTGATGGCTGGTTACACCCTGTGGGGACACCAGAAAGAACATGTCCATGACTATCACAGGCCGGGGGATAGTGCTTGGGTTCATACTTTTGTTCTCCTGTAAATGGTTGTGTGTAAAGGGCAAGCTTTGGTAAAGAAACATATTGAAGGGTCATGGCTTTGAGCTGGTCAGTACATTCAAGCTCAAGGCTGTTCAAAACAGAATCCCAGCCAACAATAGTGGTTTTAAACCAGGGAATCAGCACATATGCAGGTGATATATTTTGTTTTAAAGTAACAAAGCATTACAGCCCTAATAGAGTTTACTTTTGTTAAGTCACTCAGAATTAATTTAAAGTTTTGGCCTTCTCACTTGAGGATTATTCACATCCTCCTTATGGGCCTGCTCACAGCAATGTGCCTCACGTGCGAATGTTCTCTGCTACAAACCACTGGGGAATCTGAGGCTCAGACCCACTGGCCTAGCGGGGTCTGTTTCAGTAGGAGACTCTCTTTTGGCAACAGAAGTTTAAAGCAAAAAAGTGACACAACAATAAAGGTTGGAGAAGATGTGGAACAAGAGAACATTCATGTGATATCAAATAATATTGAAAAATACTGAAGATGTCTATGAGTCAGCAGCTCCACTCCCAGATACGAGCCCTGACAAAACTCATGAATGGTGATCAGGATATGCATACAAGCATCTTCAAGGAATTTTGTTCATAAGAGTTCACTCTGGAAACAATCCAAAGTCCATCACTATAAAATGGAATAAAATCCATGCAATAGACAGCATGGCTATGTATAACCACACCAATGAATCATATACACAGTGTTGAAAGACAGAAGCAACCAGAATCAAGGGATTTCATAGAATAAGGTTCCAAAACAAGCAAAACTAAACTGTTGTTTAGGGAGGTGAATATACCAGGTGACAACACAGAAGAGCAAGGAAATGAGTTGCATGGTCAGGATAATAGTTATTGGGAGTGGTGGACAGTAAGTAGAAAACACACAAGGCACTTCAGAGTGGTCGGTAGCATTCCATTTTTTCTCTAGGGTAGTAGTTGTTTGTATATCATTGTAAAAATATGTTCACAATAAAATAAGTGGTAATTGAGGAAAGGAAGAGGGAGTGAGAGAAGCAGTGAAAGAGGGAGGGGCAAGGAAAAAGAGAAAGGGAGAGAGAGGAGAAGGAGAGAGAGCTCAAAGCACTGCCATCTATCTGAGGTATTGGATGTCAGAACTATCCACAAAAATTCATGTAACTACGAAGGTGGGTGAAGGGACGAGAAAAGGGCTGGGTGCAGGACGGTGGGTAGAGCACAGGCAGACAAGGGCTGGTGTACACAGGCAGTGGTTTCCATCCTGTGCTTCCTGGAGGAAGCTGCCAGGGTCCGGTCCTGCTCAGTAGACTCACGAAGCACCACACTGTGGAGCCATGAGAGACCAGTGGGGAGATTCTCCTGGCTTTCCTTTGTTTTTCACTTCTGGCTAGGGAATATGAGGTGGGAGAGAAGGAAGAACACACAGCTGGAGTGTGTGTGTGTGTGTGTGTGTGTGTGTGTGTGTGTGTGTGCACACATACATGACCAGACAGTGGCTATGCTTGGGCAGCTAGTGGCACCTCCATTCCCCCAGTCACACAAACCACAAACCTGTGGCTCATCTTTCACCTCCTCCTCTCATGATGGTGTTTATTAGTCATCAAGCCCTATCAGTTAAGACTTCTAACACCTCTTAGAACCACGCCCCTGCTCCATCTCTTTCATCATGGCCGGTCCAGGCCAGGACACCTGCTCTTGCCTAATCAACCTCTATGGCACTGATCTGACGCTACTGTTTTTCCCCTACACTGTAGCTCCAGGGGTTTCTAAATACTGTCCTGTTGTATTACACTTGCTTACAACACTTCAAAGACTCCACAGACCAAAGCTCTCTCCCTTTACATGGTCACTCCCTTTGCATTCCTCCCCACTCTCCACTCCACTCCAAATCTAAGTTGTAGCAATAGTGAGCTACACCAGTTCTCTGGACACAGCCTGAGATTTCCTGCCTCGCACCAAAGCACACACGGTGTCCTCTACTCAGCTTCCCTGTTTCTCCTGTGTGGGCTTCAATCCCTGTTCCTTTCTTCCTCTGAAAGCTCCCTCGACTCTCCAGATAGAACTCTTCTCCACCTCCCTGATGCTGCCTCTCTGCATCCTCCTATCGGCCCTTGTCTTCCTGCCATTTCTGTAACCCAGCACCTAAAACATAGCTATGCATGTATCTGTGATATAAAAATGTTGGTTGAATTGAGCTGAGTTTGTTTTGAAACTTTGATTTCTGTACAGTATATTATGGCTCTTTGTCTAGAATTCCTCAGAGGTACCAAGGTCTTCATTTGCACTTCATTTTGGTCTTTCCTCCTGGACAGCCTGGCTAGCTTCATTTTGTCCACTAATCTTTCAAGATTCAGATACGGAGTCACCTCGAGGCAGCCTCTCCTAACACCCTGTCACCAAACTCAGACTCAGCTGTCCCTCCTTTCCCTCATCTCCCACCATCTGGGTACAGAACAGATGCTTGGAAAATGCCAGCTAAATGAGTGGCCGTCCCCTGGGTTAGAATGTTGGAAAGAGTTCTTCTCCAAGAGTTCCACAAGGTATCACTAAATTATCTTTGAGAAAGAGATAAACTATGTACCATATCAAATATGTAGATGTACAATTAGAAAAAATTACAACCTAAAATTGGCCATACGTATCTACGTAGATATCAAAAACATGAATTGAACATACCTAGTCTTCATAATCACACTTCAAAACTAGGATTGATCTAACATACTATACAATACTATATAACCTAAAGCCAACAGCTACTTACAGCTTAGCTGTTTCCCAGCAGGCCATGCACTATAGCCCTCAGAAGGCAAGCGGCCATTGTGGTGTCAGAGCCCTGGTGATGCGCGCTCACAGCCTTGCCTGTCGTGACCCCTTTGTGCCCTCTCCTTTCTGACTAATAGGATGGAGGGGCCCCAGAGGGGGGTCCAAATAAGAGACTTTATGGAGAGGAGACAGCACCGAAACGCTTGAAAGCCTTCATCTTTTCCTATCTTTCACTTCACTGTGGGTGGCAGTGTTGACCAATGACTGTTACCTCATATTCAGCCTGGATTGTTTCCAGGAAAGTGCTTCTGAAAGATCATGTTTCAGGGCAGGATCTGCAGGTGATAGAGTATTTCTCCTGCTGCTTTCAAGACTCTCTCTTTGTCTTTTGATAGTTTAACTGTGATACGTTTTGGTGTGCTTCTTTGTGTTTGTCCCGTGTGGAGTTTGTTGGGATTCTTGGGCACTCTGACTTTATGCAGGTTTTCACCAGATTTGAAAAGGTTTTGGCTATTATTCTTCAAATATTCTTCTTTCCTCTTTCTTTTCTCTCCTTCCAGGAATCGTGTTATGTGTATGTTAGTAAGCTGAGGGCATCCCATAAATCTCTGAGGTCCCATATTTTCTTTTTCCTTTCTGTTGGATGGACTGGACAGTCTCAGTTGATATTTTCAAATTCACAGATTTTTTCTTCTGTAAGTTAAATCTGCTGTTGAGCACCTCTAGTTTTTCATTTTTAACTCTAGAATTTCATTTGTACATAGTGAGAATTCTGTGAATTAACCTGCCTTCATTTTGCATAATTATCCCCTTCCTTGTGCATATGTCAAGAGCACCCAAAATCTACTCTTGGCAAAAATCTTGAAGATAATACAATTCTATCTCTAGAATTATTCATCCTACATACTGGTTACTCTGTATTTTTGACTTAGATCTCCCCATCTTCTTCCTTCTTCCTGGCCTCTGTAAACCACTGTTTTATTCTGTTCCTGTGTACCTGACTTTCTTTTTCTTTGTGGACTTCACATATATGTGTGATCATGCAGTACTTTTTCTGTGTTGGGTTTATTTTACTTAACATAATGTACTTAAGACTTATCCATGTTGTGACAAATGACAGGATCTGCTTAAGGCTGGACACCATTCCTCTGTGTGTGTCTGTGTGTATACATATGTCATTATTTATTGTGTAGTCATTCATCACTGGCTCCTTAGTCCATCCAGAATTTCTCCAAAAATATCAATTGTGGCTCCAGAATTATTTTTACTTCTCCTCTTCGTCCTCCTCCCCCTCTTCCTCTTCCCCCTCCTCCTCCTCCTCTTCCTTCTTTTCTCTCTTTGCCCCTTCTATATATTTTTTCCTTTTATTAATAGTCTCTATGGGTGAAACATAGCTCTTATGTTTTCTTTTAATTCTTTAGGCATGTTGTTTTTCCAGGTCTTTGACCATACTTATAATAATAACTGATTTTAAATCTTGGTCTAGTAGGTCCAAAGTCTGCCTTTCTACAGAGATAGTTTGTAATCAAAAGCAAAACACCTTGGTGAATAATATTTTCTATTGATTGCTTTTTTCCCCGTGTGACCCATTTTTCCTGATTTTTTGGTATGTCTCCAACAAAGTTTTTGAAGTTGAACATTTAAAATAATAATTTAAGTAACGTGCTGACTCTCAAAATGAAATTTCTCCTCCCAGAAATTAACATTGGTTTACTATTTCTTTGTTTAGTGAGTTTCTGAATAATTTTGTAAAGTCTTTATCTTTTCATGTGTGGCCACCTGAAATCTGCTTGATTAGCATAGTGACCAGCTAATGATTGGACAGAAGTCTCCCTTTGTTGAGGGACTTGTGTGTGTGTGTGCCTTTAATGCTCAAGTTTTTTGTTTTTTTCTGGTACTGGGAATCGAACTCACGACCTTGCACTTACCAGGCAGGCACCGTGCCACTGAGCTAAATCCCCAGCCCCCAATGCTCAAGTTTATAATTCTGCCTCAGGCTTCCTTTCTGCTTGTGTAAAACCTCAAGTTCAGACTAAGGTAAAGAGTTCTTTCTTGGGCACACGCAAGCACATACACTTGACCTTCGTGGTTTGCAGGAATATAACAGACTTCAAACATTTCAAGGTTTCTATCTCATTCTCCAGTTTTTCTTTTCAAGTTATTGGTCATCCTCTGGATAGCTCCAATTTGTAACTTGTAAGATACTATGGTGTTAATTCCTACTAACTTCCCCCACCACACACACACATACACAGTGTCCTGGGGAAAAACTGTTTGTACAGAATAAGCTTTGGGTCAGGTTACATAAACAGAAGTCCTGTGAGGGAAGCTTTTCAGTGAACTACCAGCAATTCTTGGGGCAGGAATATTGGGGGCTTCAAACCAAGCCTACCCCTTGGCCGTTCTAAAGTCTTGATCTTTGGCTTTGACTACTTTTCTAATAATAGGAGCCCCACCATCCTCGTAAAGGACACATTCCATGATTCCCAGGGGAGCCTGAAAGTAGGAATCATACCAAATTTTCTCTGTACTATATTTTTTCCTTAAGGTCATACTTACATTAGTTTAATTTATAAATAAGTACAATAAGAGATTAACAAGAATGATAATAAAATAGAACAATTAAAGCAGTATACTCTAATAAGTTATATGAGTATGAGCTCTCGCTTTCACTCTCAAACATCTTATATTTTCATCTTTTTTACCTAATGGAAACACTGAACAGCTTCTCTTTGTCATATCTGAATTGCCAGCCATCATCACTTGCATTCTGGGGCCAACATTAAATGAGTTACTTCAGTGCAAGTATTGCAGTACCACAGCAGCTGATCTGATGACTGAGATGGTGACCAAGTGACTAAAGGACACGTGGTGTACACTGGACAGAGGGATGATCCGTGTACTGGGTGAGAAGGAGGAATATGACATGAGAGTTCATCGTCATGTTCAGAATGGTGCACAATTTAAAACTTATGAACTGTTTATTTCTGGGATTTTGTATTCATTTGTTTTATTTGCTTGCTTATTTATTTATTTGGTATTGGGAGCAATATCCCCAGAGTACCTGCAGCCATAGAAAAGTGAAACTAGATCATGAGAGAGCTCCAGCTCATTCTTAAGACTACCGATTTCCCTCTGGACTTACTGCATCTCATGTGTTTTGGTAAACAGGGTTTTAATGACTGTTCAATTAAACTAATTTTTTTGCTTTTCTTTCTTTCTTTCTTTCTTTCTTTCTTTCTTTCTTTCTTTCTTTCTCTCTCTCTGTCTCTCTCTGTCTCTCTCTTTCCCTCTCTTTTCTCCTTCTTTCCTTTTTCTTTCTTTCTGTCTTTCTTCCTTCCTTTCTGGCACCAGGAGTTGAACTCAGGACCTTGCACTTGCCAGGCAGGAGCTGTTCCACTGAACTATATCCCTGGCCCTTTATTTTCTATTTACAATTATATTACATAACTGATTTCTACTTCAGCTCCACTGTGGTCTGTCTCTCTGCACAGACTTTATGGTTGTTACACTCTGATTTCAGTCTTTTCCATTTACGAAGGCTTGCCCTATGGCTCTCCATACATTCAGTTTTGGTAGATGATTTGTGTCCACTTGACAGGCAATTAGAGTGGCAGCTGCCTGGGAGGTAGGCATGACCTGTTACTTATAAAATCCTAGAGCACGTGTGTAGGAGAGTTCCCAAAGCCCTACACATGGACTTCCTGCTAGAACTGGCAAAGATTTTCAATAGGATGGCCTAGACCTGGTGTCAGCCCAAGAAGGGGAGCCAGCACCACTCTCAAAACTTGTATGTAGAAGTTTTCACCTGTTTCCTTGAGATTTGGACAGTATAAAGCACACAGACACCAAGAAGTGCTTGCTATCGTGACTTTCTTCACAATAGCCTGCCCTGTATTCTTCAGGGTGTTCTTTTATTTTGCCTTTTCCTTCCACTCAACCCAAGCTTACTGTGCAGAGCCAGTTTCACTTTCATTCTTAACATTTACTTTTTCAATAACTTTATCAGTGGTTTTGCTTGTTTCATTCAATTCTTTGTGCAAGACTAGAAGAACCTGGAATCCAGCTCCAGAAGGAGAGTCGAACAACCCAGAACAGAGTAACATTTACCTGGGGAGCCACTTTTAGAAGGGGCTACCTGATAATACATCTAAAAAATAATTGATATTGTGCAGTTGTTTGATGCAGTTCTCTCTCTCTCTCTCTCTCTCTCTCTCTCTCTCTCTCTCTCTCTCTCTCTTTCCCTGTGTGTGTGAATTTAGGTTAAGTTTTTAACTGTGTTGTTAAAATCTCCTATACTCTTATAGATTTTTTTCCTGGCTGCTTGTGTTATCAGAAAGAGAGAAAGAGAGAGAGACAGAGAGAGAGAGAGAGAGAGAGAGAGAGAGAGAGAGAGATAGGCAGACAGAGGCAGAGAGACAGAGACTGAGATTCCCTTTTGGACAGTTTTTGTCTTATACACTTTGAGGATGTGTCATTAGGTGCATTGATATTTACAATTGTTATATTTTCTTGGTGTATTGTTACTTTTGTCTTTTTAAAGTTTCCACTTTTTTATCTTAGTAATATTTCTTTCCTTAAGTTCTATTTTGATCCTAGCAAAGTCACATCAGCTTTCTAGGATTTGTATAGTATATCTTTTCCAATCTTTCATTTTTTGATCAGGGCTAATTGGAGCTCTGTATGGCTCACTTAACTGTAGGCTTTAAATTCTTTTTCCCTGCCATCTATCCTTTCATTTTGAAACTTCTGTGTCTTTATATTTAAAATGTGTTTCTTGTATGCACCATATAGTTGAGTTTTGGCTTTTCTGTTCTGATGTAATTCATCATTTATTGGAATATTCTTATATTTATATTCAATATAATTACCAATCCGTATTAGATTTGAATCTATTATGATTTTCCTAATACTAGCTGTTGAAAGTTTTTTTCTTTCAGAGTAATAAAGTAGTTTTGTCATTCCATTTTTCCTGTATTATTTCATTAGTCATATGTTATTTTATGATTACCCTAGAGATTATAATAGGCATCCTTACCTATTAAAGTTTAATATATTTCTAATTTTATTACTTCCTAAAAGCTTAGATGGTTTTAACTCTATTTATACCCCTTCCACCTTTTTCATTTTGTTGTCATGAATTTTAATTTTACATATATTTAATATTCTGTGTCAATATTCACTTATAATTACCCATATTTTTACCCTTTTGGGGTATACTTCAGTTATTCCTGCAGCTCATTATTATTTATGCTTCTGTTTGGGATCATTTTCTTCTACCTAAAAAATATGATAGTCTTTAGATTTTTTAGCATGAGTCTTGTGATGAACTCTTTCAATGTTTGTTTAGTGGTTGAAGATACCTTTATTTTGCTTTCACTTTTAAAATAATAGCTACTACTAGGTTTTATTAGTAAAAAACTTTGTTTAGTGTATTTCCACTATTGTGTGAATAAATGTCTCTTGCCTTTCACTTCATTGTTCTTTACATTGCTGAGAATTTTATGGTAACAGGATTTCAAACTATGGATAAAAAATGAATTTTAATCTCTTAAACATCTGATGGTAAAAATTAATGTTTGTCTCTGATGGGTTTGTATTATCATAATCACCTCTAAATTTTTAATAGAAAAGAAGAAAACAATTTGAGGTTACACATTTCTAAAATTCAAATATCGATTTCTTATCCAGACCTGCTATTCTTTATCATGCCAATGGCCCTTATTATTTGAAGCACATTTCTACTGGTTAGAGAATTCTGGTCAGTTATTTCCTTATAGTTGTCCTGGGCTCCACTATTTCTGTTGAGAGGCCAACATCACCCAATTGTTGCTTTCTGAAGTAGTGTTCCCTTTTTACTCTAGCTGCTGTTAGGAAACAGTTTCATTCTGGTGTGAATAGATGTGCTTTACTTTGCATTTGCACTTCTTGTATCTGTGTATATTCATGGTTTTCATCAATTTTAGGACATTCTTGGCCAATTTTTTCCCAATTTCTTCTTTCTTTTATTCATGGAATTCCAATAACATATATGTTAACCATTTCCACGGGGTTCTCTATGTTTCTTATGCTTTTTCCCCCCATGGCTGGGGATCAAACCTAGGGCCTTGTACATGTTAGGCAAGTTCTCTCCCACAGAGCTATGTTCCCAGCTTTTTTATGCCTATTGTCTATAGCCCCATTCCTGTGTTTCTGGGCTTTAGTCCATGTATTTTCTACTGTCCTATATTTCAATTCACTAATCTTTCTTCAGCTCTAGCTAATCTACTGTTCAAATTATCCATTTAGTCTTTATATTTATTGAACTTTATTTAGGTCTAAGATATGTATTGGTTATTTTATATAGATCTTGGTTTTTTGGTACCAAATTTGATTTTCCATCTTGATTTTTTTCTTTCATTCCTCCCTTCTTCCCCCTTCCCTTCCTCCTTCCCTTCTTTCTGTCTTCCTCTTTCTGTCTCTCTATTTCTCCCTTTCTCTCTTTCTCTTTTTCTTTCTTTCTTTTGCTTTCTCTCTTTCTTTTGAGGCAGTCCTCAAACTCATGATCCTCCTATCACAGCCACCCAAATAGCTGGGATTGTAGATAAATGCCATCATTCCCAGCTTATCTTAATTTTTAATTCTATGAACATGTTAACTTTACATTTTTTAAGTCTATGTCTTATATTCAAGATCTGGCTCTTCTATGGATATGATCCTATAGTCTGTTTTTTCTCTTGGTTCTATCACAACATGTCCTTTTTTGGTCTTCTTTAAACATACAATTATGTGGCACTTATTGTTTATCCACTTATTTTCAGAGACAGGTCTTGGTATGTTCCATATGCTGACCTTGAACTCTTGGGCTCAAGTCATCCTTCTGCTTCAGCATCCCAAGTAGCTGGGACTACTAAGTGTGTCACTGTTTCCTGGTTACAAACCTTGGTTTCTTTTTTTTTTTTTGAGACAGGGTCTCACTATGCAGTTCAGGCTGGCCCTGAACTCACTTCGTAGCCCAGAATGGCCTCAAACTCACTGTGGTCCTCCTGTCTTAGCCCACACGGTGCTAGGATTACAGGCATGCACCATCAGGCCTGGCAAACCTTGGTTTCTTATGTATCTGATTACTTGGATTTATTTCTAATATTCTGGTGCTCTGTGTGATATTATCATCTTTTTTTTTTTTTTTTTGTTTTTTTTTCCAGTACCAAGAATAGAACTCACGATCTTGCGCTTGCCAGGCAGGTACTGTGCTGCTGAGCTAAATTCCCAGCCCCGATATTATCTTCTTAAGAGGTCTTTATTTTTGCTTCTGGAAGATGGAGAGGCTAGAAGCCAATTACTGTAATTCACTCAATTTTGAGATGATTCTACACTGAGCTTTATCCCTCACAAGGCATGTTTTTTCAGTTGACTCTTATTCAAAAGGACTGTGGTGTTTCCCAGAACCTCTCTGCTCTGATGGGCTTTACATTGCTGAAATCACTACTCAGACATCTCAGACTTTCACACTGCTTTCACTTTTAGAATCAAAGCACTCAAGGAAGAAGAATCTTTAAATTCTAGACTCATCTCTACTGACTTTATTCCTTGTTCTGAACTTGGGTCTCAAATTTTTAAACGTCTCCTCAACTAGGTATCTCTGAGCTGTCTACTTCTTATAGTTGTTCCTGGAAGAATACGTTGTCCAAAACAACCTAGGTTGACCAGGCCAAACGTGGCAGTACATGCCTGCAATCCCAGCACTTTGGGAAGTCGAGGGAGGAGGAGCACAAATTCAAGCCCAGTCTTGGCAACATAGCAACCTAGCAGGAGCATGTCTCAAAAAAATATTTAAAAAGGCTGAGGATGTTTCTTAGTGTGAAGGCCATGGTTTTTTTTTTTCCAAGGCCATGGGTTTAATCTCTGGTACTAAGAAAGAGGTGGGGGGAAAAGAGGACTTGACCAAGAAAACCAAAGTAGAAGATAATAAGTCAGTTATAATAATTAAGATAGCAAATATGTGTTAGTCACGATCATTACCTATACACACAATCACTGTTCTAAGTATATACATATATATATACTAATATATACTCAAAATATATATTCAATCATAACAGTAAGTCAACAAATTAGTTATTATTGCTATCTACACCTTACATACAAGGAAGGAAATGAAAATGAATGGAGAAGTTAAGAAACTTGCCTAAGAGCCCAGAAGTACAGTAGAGCCTGAGCTAAAAACTCAGGAAGATTTGCTCAGAGACCACACCCTTCTATAGTAAAAGGTTCTTATAAGAATGGAGGAGGCAGAAGATTGTTTGAGCCACAGCTAGTATTATAGTTGAAGAGTCAGAGACAAATTGATAGGTGTAGGAAACAGTTTGAAGAAAGGTGATGAAATAGTTGCATGGCATGAGGATGAAGGAAGTCCAGCGTAGGTCTCAGATGTCTGGCCAAGGTACGTGGGAATGGGGGCTGAATGTGTAGCTCAGTAGGAGAGAATTTCCTTTGCATGATGAAGCCCTGGGTTTGATCCCAGTACCTCACAAGCAAAGACAAAAAACTTGGAAAGTAATCATGCCCTGACAGAAATTCAAAGTTGAAATGGAACTGGTTTAGATGGGTTGGTGATGCATTCCTACAATGAAATCTTGGCGTTCTCAGTGATTCATGATTCATACAATGTTTGTTATCCCAGCTAAAATTTATAACCTCCAAGGAAATAGCAAATATTATTGTTGAGTGTGAATGGAGTGCAGAAAGTAAATTGATTCTTAAGTTCAGTGAGCTTACAGAATTGAAAACGATACACACATATTGCACCAAATCAGTAATTCATGTTCACTCAAGATAGAAAATTTAGCTTAAATTTTGTTCAATACTATTATATTTTAAAATAGCATTATCATTTTTGCTAGTTTTCCAAGTGATACATGTCCATTGTAAAAATAATTAGAAAATAGAGTGAAAATGAAGAATATTAAAATCCTCTCTGATACCAGTGCTAAGAGGTAATCACTATAAACCTTCCAGGATATATTCTGATATTTTTCCTCTGCTTATGAGTATTCAATTAACTTTATGCTGTGTATACTGTTTTGTGGCCTGCCTTTTCATGTAATGGTATGTCATTTACATATCCCTCTTTCTTTAAATGTTTTTGAGACTTTGATTTTTAATAACCACAAGAATACACATTTCCTTATCTGGGGAAATGGATTTATTCTATTAGAGATATGTTATTTCCTGGAAGGATAAAGTTAACCCAGAAAATTCCTCCCAAGTGAACACAGCAGCAGCATAATCAATCATCACTGTCTGTGGCCTTCGCTTCTCATAGTGAAGAGAAGTGGCATAAGCCATAAAAAGGTTAGCATCCAGTAGAAGAGACCTCAAGAAAGCAGAAGACTTTATTTTGTCCACTGCTATCTGCACAGTGCCCATTTTGTAAAGAGCATTTGAAATCCAGCAGAAAAAAATCAACAACTCAACGGATACAATGGCCAAAGGATTCAATAAAATGATTGCAAAGAAATTCAAATACAGTAGCCATTTATGAGTATGGGGGTGATGGTGCACTGTTGCACTGGGGAGGCTGAGGCAGGAGGATCACCAGGGGTTCAAGGCCAGCCTGGGCCCTGTCTCAAAAAACAAACAAAAAAGAAATGCAAATGGCTCCTAGGTACATGAAAAAAAAAAATCCAAACCATACTTTTAGTTAGAGAAATGCAATTTAAGATAAACTTTACTTTTCTCACCTATCGGATTAACAAAAATCTAAAGGTTTGACACTATATTTTGTTAGCAAAGTTGTAAGGGACTAGGCCCTATTTTACAGTGCCAGTAGCAAAATAAAATGGCACAATCTGCATAAAGGGGAATTTGACAGTAACTGACAAAAATGACAGGTACATTTACATTTTGATGCCATAATTTTATTTCTAGAAATCTACACAGCAAATATAAACTATATAATTTCAAAATGATATCTATAAAGGTTATTAACTGTAGCATTGTTTGTAATTTCAAAGGAGTGGAAATAATCCAACTTACAGCAATAAGGAATGGATAAACTATGGTACATTCACACAAAGGAGTCTTGTGGAACTGTAGAAAATTCTCATGAAAGTCTTTTTGTGCTGATTTTGAGAGATTTCCAGAATATATTAAAAACAAGGTACACCTGCAATCCCAGCACTTGAGAGGCTGAGGCAGGAGGATCGTTCCAAGTTTAAGACCAGCCTGTGCTACAAAATGAGCTCAAGGCCACTCTGAACTACATAGTGAGACCCTGTCTCAAAAAAGACAACAACCCCCATCAAAAAACCAAGGTACAGAATGGTGCTACATTTTGTGTAAGGGAGAAAGAAAAACCCATGCATCTAGGTACAGTAATACTTTGGTTCACAAACCCTTCATCCACAATTTGGTTCTTAAACAAAAGCACTTGACAAAATGTTGCTTCCATTCACAAACTCCACATCCGGTGACAAGCACAACTGTGGCTGCCTTCCCCACACAAACACAACTGTGGCCATCTTTCCAAAAATTATAAAACAAATTAAGTTCACGAACCAAGGTACCACCGTACTTGTTAACATTTACACAAATAAATACATGAAAAACACCAAACTAATACAAATTTATGAGAGAGAGACTATTTATGAGAGAAACTCTGGAGGTGGTGAGAATAAAAAAGCAAGACTGTTCTGTGAACATCTTTCTAGATTTAAGTCCTAGAAAATGTATTCTATTAAAAATTGTAAAACAAGGAATAAACATACGAACCCAGATATCAACTACTTGTATGCCCATACAGAGAAAGGATTTACTTCAGGTGACTTTAGGCACAGTACTGACCCTGCAGCTGCTCCCTGATTAAAATAGGCTTACGGGCTGGGGATTTAGCTCAGCGGCAAAAGTGCCTGCCTGGCAAGTGCAAGGTCGTGAGTTCGGTTCCCGGTACCGGAGAAAAACCAAAAAAAAAATAGGCTTACATCCTGATAAGCCCATATCAAACACACCCTACTTGAGCAGCCTAGTTTATAAGTAGCAGCACGGTACAGCACTGTACAGTGTATAATCTTGGGGGTTTTGTCTCATGATGCCATGGTTGACTGGGAGCTACTGCTGCCTGGAATCATGAGAGAGGATCAGACCACATATTATATTTGATTCAAATTCAAAGTATAGCTTCTATGGGGGCTGGGGATTTTAGCTCAGCAGCACAGCGCCTGCCTGGCAAGTGCAACGTCATGAGTTTGATTCCCGGTACCAGAAAAAAAAAAAAACAAAAACAAAGAAAACAAACAAACAAACAAACAAAAAAAGTATAGCTTCCATGGAATACTTATCACTTTCACATCATTGTAAAGTCTACGAATCTTAAATAGAACCATTAGAAATCAGGGACAGTCTCTACCACCTTAGGGGATACAGTAGTGTAGAGACAAAAGACTTTAAGGAAATTTGAAATGTTGACTCAGTAATTTTGTTTTTGTGGTAGTGCTGGTACTGTTATTCTAAAAATTTTTTATTACATGACAAAATATATAAAAACTGTGTTAATAATGGTAAGAATCACAATTTCACATGTAAAAGAAAATAAATCCAATTCTAAAAATCAAATAAATTACAATAAAATGCTATAATATTGAATTTAAATTTAAAATATCAAAATGAACTCATGATTTTAAAATATACATATACATACAAATATAGGTATATACACACATACATATGTATATGTATACATACACACACAGACAGAATGGAAGCAACCAAATGTAAATTTAATCTGCAAGGCACTGCATGCGAAGTGTGTCATGGATACCCTGGGGGTGCCTCAGGGTCTTTTGCTTTCTTGATTGGAGGTGTACAGGGAGTGGGAGTTTGTAAAGAAGACTCCAGTAAGGGTGTCTGAGCTGGTCCTGGAAGCAGGTTACTGCTGGGCCAGGTTCCCAGGCAGAGAGCAGTCACAAGCAGGCTGGGGGCAGCAGGCATCAGATCTTGAAGCCTTTGTCGCATACGACTGACTGAATCCCATCATGCCAGACTCTCTCGGAAGGGTTTGTAAGCAGATTTGTCAGGCAACATCAGGCTAGAAAGAGGTTAAAATCAAGTTGTAAAGACTGTTACCTTTGCTGTGAGAAAAAACTACTGGAAAATAAGAATGAAGACATTATTTAAATGTATTACAAATCAGCAAACAACATCATGCTTGAGAAGGAAACCCACAGGGCGTCTCCTGCACCTCACCACACAGTGACTCGGCTAAGACAACTTCCACAGCTGGCAACTGCAGCTCCTCTGCCCACCCAGGAGCTCCATTCTGACTGGCCAGGGCTCCGTTCAGCGTTCAAGTATTTTTAAAACACAAGCTGAGAACATTGAACTCAGAACAAGACAAGTGGCTA
The DNA here is from genome assembly GCF_000276665.1 of Chinchilla lanigera. Classification (NCBI taxonomy): domain Eukaryota; kingdom Metazoa; phylum Chordata; class Mammalia; order Rodentia; family Chinchillidae; genus Chinchilla; species Chinchilla lanigera. The sequence continues at coordinate 5,154,176 of NW_004955431.1, read as the reverse complement.
ACACTCGTCTCACAAATGACAGCCAGTATATATTGACAAGGAGATAAAGAAAGAAATATGTATTTCAAAGGAAGGGTGACACCTTCATTTCTTACAGATGATATCACTTCCTACCTAAAGAAGAATTTAAAATTTTAGAGGTGATAAAAATGGGGACAAATGAAGAGCAGAATCACAGTCTTTTGAAATGTAAGTATAAGTTTAATGCAGTCTTAAAATGACAGGAGTTATTCCCTTGAATTCTGCACCTTTTAAAAAAAGGTAATCTGGAAAAATAAACATGGAGATAGACCAGAAGGGACCTTACACAGTGCCTTTGGGCTCGGGCGCCCAGTACAGGAACCAATGTTTTGAGCAAAGCAATTGTCTCTTGCTGAGAGAACCTGGTGGCGCAGACAGACCGACAGACCGACGGACAACAGGAGACGATGGGACAGGGGGACAAAGAGAGCTACCAGGAGTGCTGTGCACTTCCTGACCCTGACTTCGTCCCTGCGAGCTCAGACTCAGAAGCCCTGTGTAGGGACATGGAGACAGGCATCACACCGCTCCTCAAACCACTCTAAGGTGCCACATTTGCCCCAGAGTTGATGGAATTCTTACAGGGAGTGAGAGGCCAACCTGCAGGGCAGAGCTTGGGTCCTCCCAGGGGTCTGTAGCTGGGTTGAAGGAGACAGAGGGCTCTTCCTGGGGCACCTTGAACAACTGCCTAGTTCCACAAGGACCTAGAATGTTAGGGGTTGATTTTTTCCCTCCCACAATCCAGGAGTTTATGTGTTTGTTTGTTTGTTTGTTTGTTTAGAAAATTGTGGTAGAGAACTAGGCAAGATGACACATGCCTATAATCCTAGCACTCTGGGAGACTGAGGAAGGAGGATGAAAAATTCCAGCCCACCTTGTGCAACTCAGCAAGACCCTGTCTCAAAATAAAAAAGTGCTTGGCATATAGCTCAGGTGACGACCCTGGGTTCAATCCCCAGTAGGCCCTCAGAAACAAAGAAAGAAAGAAAGAAAGACAAGCAAGCATAGCATAAGTTTTACCATCTTAACCATGTAGAAATCTGTGGTTTAGTAGTGTCGATTCACATTATTTTGCAACTAATTTCTTTTCATCTTACAGAACCAGTTTCATATCCATTGAGCAATAACTCCCCCATTTCCTCCTCCCCTAAGCCGTGGTAACCAGCATTACCCTTCTCTCATCACTGTGAAAGTTGACTGTTTTATGTACTTCACATAAAAGATGGAATCACAGCATTTGCCCTTCTGTGGCTGGCTTATTTTGCTCAGCATAACGTTCTCAAGGTCCATCCAGGCTGTAGCATGGGTCAAAACCATCATTTAATTCTTCTTCTGGACTATGAACTAGTTCAAGACTCAGTCCATCTCTCTTCTTCATAACTTATCTTCAGGAAAATTACCACACTGAGAAAAATTTAAAAAGAAAATGAAAGCTTCTACTGAAAATGCTTCAAAGCTGGGTGAAGTGGCTTCTGCGTGTAATCCTAGCACTCTGGAGGCTGAGGCAGAAAACGTCCAAGTTGGAGGCCAGCCTGGGTTACACGGTGAGATCTGGTTTCAAGAAAGAAAAAGAAAGGAAAGAAAAGGAAAGGAGAAAGGAAATCGAGCAAGCAAGAAGAAAGAAGGACAAAAGAAAGAATGCAAGGAAAGAAGGAAGGGAGTGAGAAAAAGAAAGACAATACTTTTGAGCGACTCTGAAGGTTTTCTCCCCAACTCAGAAGCTGTCAATATTAGTAGATGCCATAGCAGATGGCACATAGAGGGTCTGTGACATGGGCAGTGAAAACATTTACCAAGAGGCAAGGAATACAGGAAAGACAAGAATTTATTTAGATCACTGAGTATACTGTGAAGAAAGACAGGGCAAATTTCCAAGAGAGGACTCTCGAGGTCAGGGCGAGAGACTGGGGTTTTTATAAGGGAATGAAGACATGGGAAAGGGTCTGAGTCGGCAGATGTAGATACCTTCAGGAATGTCTGTTCCAGGGGATCCTGCTTGATACTAACTTTTCAGGAGTGCTTGCACTGTAACTTAAGTGTTACATCAAAGCTGCAAACTTACAAGGCTTTTCATTTAGGCCTCAAAAGAGGCTCTTTAGATTTACCTGTTCGTTTTAACCTTTGGGGGAAAGATATAACATTAGCTCAGGGAAAAAAAGGGTGATTTTCATATTACTTTTGTGCTATATTCAGTCCTCATTATTTCAGTGTTTTCTGAGTGTCCAACACGTGCCGGGCAGAAGCACGTTATCGAAGAAGCCTGGCTGCTGAGAACTTGAATAACTCTTTTGTCACCACAGTAGGTCGTATGTAAAACAGAAAAACATGACTCCAGTGGAAGGGCAACATTGGAATGGAAAATGTGAAATGAATGAGAAGCGTGAGAACAAGTTTATTTGGGAATAGCACGCAAGAAACGCCAAAGCGAAGACACCCCATCTCGCCACCCCCAACTAGGATGAAACGCAGGTCTTCACATGTGCGCTCACTGCTGAAGCGCATCCGCAGCCCCAAAGACTTCCCGCCAACCAGGGGGAAGCGGATGGGAATGAACATTTAGGAACACAGGCGTCCATGTCCACTGGCCGCCCGGTTGCCCCTTATGGTCTTTAGCAAGCCTCACTAACTTCCTTCACGTTGATGGCTTCCGTCAAGAAGTCACACACAGGCCGGGGATATAGCTCAGCAGCACAAGTGCCTACCTGGCAAGCACAAGGTCCTGAGTTTGACTCCCAGTACCAAAAAAAAAAAAAAAAAAA
>NW_004955431.1:5088382-5150274 GCF_000276665.1 Chinchilla lanigera | reverse complement strand
TATAGTTCAGGCTGGCCTTGAACTCACTATGTAGCCTCAGGCTGGCCTCCAAGTTGCAGCAGTCTTCCTACCTCAGCCTCCTGAGTACTGAGATTACAGGTGTGCATCACCACATCCAGCTATACCAGGAATTTTGTTTCAGCAACAGAAAGGTGGGTACTACACACACTCAATTAGCATGCAACCTTGTGAAGCCACTTAATCTCTCTGTGCCTCATGCTACCCATCTGTGAAACAGGCACATGGGTATCACCTGCCTTGCTTTAGACAGCAATTCAAGAGTGGTTTTCTACTCATTGCCCCTGAAACAGCAGCTCCTTGCACTGTCAGTGGCTAATCTCTGGGTTACCTATCATCATCACCAACATCATCGCATCTGTTTGATTTCTCAGCTTTTCCAACTAATTCTCTGTATCAAATTCCCTCGGCTTTATTAAGGGACAGAACTAGTATTGCAGCCTCTTCATCACTATCCAAAGACCCCTGCTCTTTCTGACCTCTTCCCACCATTTCTCCACTTACATGTGCATTGTCTCATTTGGGGGAAAAATGTTTGATCTTGTGATATTTTGTAGCACCAGGAGCAGCTACAGTGGTGAGCCACTCCCTGACCTCCCAGGAGGGCGACGCGATGGCCTGGCATTTCGTCTGTGTTAACCCTTCGGTAGAAACACGCTCAAAGGCTTGGCCCCAGACCCCACCGCCGCAGTAGGGAGTCCTTAAGCCCTCCCTCACTGCCCACAGCCTCTCCACTGCGCCTCCCGTGATTTTCTCGGCGTGAGAAGTGGGCCGATGTTTGGGAGAAGGTGAATGCACCTGCTGTACGCCCTGTCCTCCGAAAGGTCCCTCCGCACAGAGGGATGTGAGGTGGTCAGCTGGACTCAGGCTTGGGGACTGCCAGGGCCAGGACTGCAGCCAAGCAGTAAAGAGGCCTAGCTAGGCACAGTTTACCCATTTCCCGTGTGCCCGGAAATACAGCGATAACATTTATTGTGAGATGATCCAAGGATTACAACCCTAACTTCACCTGCAACGTTTGCCACAAAAATCTGACTTTTATCATTATTTTTGCACTGCTCTAGTATATGGGCAGTCTTCGGAAACAAAAGACTTCATTTGGTTTATAGCAGTCTGTTTTTAGTAGTGGTATTTTCACTTATAGGATATAGTTACCAATTGCTGAAAATTAAATGAACACTGGTGCACTTTTTTTTTTTTTTTTTTTTGGTAAACAGGAAATGGTCAAATGGTTAAAAGTTATCACTCCCAGGGCCAGGGAAGGGCAGGGAACAGCAACAAGAAGCTTAGCATGTCAGAGTGAGGGTGCCTTTCATGTCGCATGACTCCACGGCTTCTCCAGGCGTGGTGCACGGAGCACCCGCAGCAGACCTGGCGGAATCTAACACGCAGATTCCCGGGCCCAAGCCCAGGGCTACGGGTTCAGAGTCTTTGGGAGGTGGGGCAGGCAGGAATCTGCATTGTCGGAGAGTTTGGGGCATTTCTGAGAAGTTTGCAGTTGGGGACTCCTGCCTGCCTACTCGATGCTTTCTCACAACGGGCCACACACAGCCGCACAAAGCAGCCTGTTTCCGGGCTCCGACTGCGGCCGTTGGAAGGTTTATTCTATGGGCGCGGCTCTGCCTCCCTGAGGCTGCACTCTCGGTCTTGCCTCTTCGCAATGACGGAATCCTTTTAACCCTCTTCTACAGGCGACCTCGCAGTCTTCAAGTACCTGTGGCATCCTCGCCGTCTAAGCCCCGCTTCGAGTGGCTCACCCTCCTTACTAGGCTGTCTCTGTTCCTTCCGCTCGTCCTCCAGGGCCACCAGCACGCCGGGAGGGTAAGAGGCGGACGGGGCGCGACACCCTGATACAGCCAGGTCGCGAGGTCGCGCGGCCGGTGCAGGGCAAATCCGGACCCGGAGCCCCGCGAGCGCACGGGTGGCTCTGCTGCCCCCTGGCCGTGCCGGGCGGAACTGCAGCGCACGGAGGCGGCGCGCGGCGGAGCGGGAAAGGCGCGCCCGCCCGGGGGGCCGAGGGAGTTGCTGTCTCGCTGAGCGCGAGAGACCTGCGGCGGGCGGGCGAGAGCGTGCAAGCAGCGGGAGGAGAGGAGTGGAAAGAGCCCCACAGGCCGAGCCCGGACCCGCGCCGCGCCCCGCGGGTGAGTGGGGAGCAGCGGCGCCCACAGGGCCCGGGACCGCGGCGGAGAGAAGCGCCCTCCTGACGCGGCGGGAAGGAAAACCCTCGCCTCTCCAGGGCCGGGCACGTGTCTGCCCGAGGGACCCGCGAAGGCGCGCCGCCGCGGGCGAGACCGCCGTCCCGCCGCCGAGCGCGCGCGGAGAGCGCTCCGGCTCCTCCTACCTAGCGGCTTGGAGCGGTCATTGCAACGCGCGCCGCGGCTCCGAGGAAGCGCGCCTCGCCCGGGAGGACGCTGGGGAGGCGGTGGGAGCCTCAGGCGCACCGGAGAGCGGGAACGGCCGCCGCACGCTGCCCAGGGAGGCTGGGAGCGGACCCTGAGCGCGGGGCGCACAGCCCCAGGAAAGACAGGACGCGTCCCGCGCCCCAGGACACTGGATGTAGTCCGGGATACCTGTTTACGGCTGGCTTGGAGCGGGCAGCTTTCAGGATGCAGTCAGCGTTACTCCAAATCAAGCGATTAGTTGGGGGCCCCTAATATAGGGCTAAACTTTTTTTTTTTTTTTTGCTATACTGGGGATTGAACACAGGCGACTACCACTGAGCTACATCCCCAGCCCTTTTTAATTTTTTTAAAAATTTTATTTATTTTTGAAACAGCATCCCACTATGTTGACTAGGGTGGTCTTGATCTTTTTATTCTTCTGTCTCAGCTTCCCAAGTAGTTGGGATCACAGGCATGTGGCACACACCCACTTAGGGATAAACTGTTTAGTCTACTGAATCAGTCGCTCAAAACATAATCACCACGGCAAAGACATATTCTTGCTGCAGGTTGGAGCTTTGGGTGTGAAAAATCAGTATTGCTAAAGACTGACCCAGTGCTATATGTTAAATCTATACATACAAGCTCAAGGTGGATTTTGTGACACAATTAGAGGTTTAAAAGAAAGTATTTTAAAAGTTCGTAACTAAATGTAGGAATGTTATACGGATATAAAAGGACTTCTCAGAATCAGTACTGCTGACATGTTGGTCTAGATAATTTGTGGGAAGCGGGGAATGGCTTCTCCTGGGATGTTTAACAGTATCTCTGGTCTCCATTCTCCGCCCCCACCCCATTCACCACTATTAAAAATGTCTCTAGAGGTTGCCAAATGTGCTCTGGGTGGCAAATCGCCCTTCTTGACAGCCACTGAGGTAGTTACCTGGACTGAAATTTGAAAGCGTGTCCACAGAATGTCACAGAGCAATGACTGTTAGTTAATTTCCTTCGTGCCTTTTATCACTCAGCAGCCTGGAGTGGAACAGCAGGGCTACTGTCATGACCCCCACTGATGCAGAGCAAGCGTGAGCCACAGTCGGGTCACACCCAGGACGGGCCTGGGAGTGTGTTTGCTTGCAGCAGGGAGGAGGCGCCGTGAGACTTTGTAACACCTGCTGCTGGCAGGAGTGTGGTGAAACTGTCATCTTGCATAGCCGGCCACACTATACAACTCCTTGGGATATCCATTTTATCTCAAAAACAAAAACAAAGACAAACTCATTTTTTAATTCAGTAATTCGACATTTAATTATTCTAAAGGAGCTATATAATGTATGAAAGAAAGCAATTTTCAAGGAAAGGTATGTCTCTTAGGATTGTGATCCTTACAATGAAAATATAAGTACATATCCAACAACAAGACACAGTTGAGGATGAAGTAGCCTGTACTGTGGAATATAATTCAGCTATAATAATGATAGTTATGAAGAGCACACAGTAACAGAAAGAACTGTTATGTCCAAATGTGGAGGGTTAAACCGGGCGTGGAGGCGCACGCCTGTAATCCCAGCACTGGGGGGAGAGAGGGGTCAGGCTGAGGCAGGAGGATCATGGCAAGTTCGATGCCAGCCTAGGTACAAAGTCAGTTCAAGACCAGCCTGAACCGTGTAGTGAGATCCTGTCTCAAAAGAGATGAAAAAAAGTGAAAGGTTAGTTTACCATGCGCCATGATTACCACCATTTAAAATGTGTTTGTGTGTATACACATATTGTTTTGTTTTGTTTTTTTGTGGTGTTGGAGATTGAACCTAGGGACTCCCACATTCTAGGAAGTTGTTCTACCACTGAACTACACCCAGAGCTCAATGTATGTGCATTCTTAAAAGGAAAATACTGACAGTTGCTGGGTTAGCTGTTCTGCAGTTGTGTATAATGACATGATTTTCTTTTCTCTGTGATCTGACTTTTATGCTAAATTTCTTTTACAATCTTAAAGAAAATATATGGAAAGAGAGAAATTCTCCCCGTCACCATTATATCATCTCTCTCCTCTTTGCTTTTGCTCCCAGGGAGGCTTATTCCTTATCTTACACACTGCTTTTAACTCAAATTTTTTGAGAAAGCAATTAAGCTGCCTTTAAAAATTTTTTTCAAATAATGCTACTTGAACTTTAAGAGGTTTAAATATGAACTTTTAAGTTTCTGAGCACGATGGTACGTGTCTGTAATATTAGCTAGATGGGAGTCTGAGGTGGGAAGATCACAAGTTCAAGGCCAGCCTGGGCCTCAGTGAGATCTTTCTCAACATTCAATAAACAATAACAGCAAAAAAGAGGGCAAGGAATATAGCTCAGTGGTAGAGTACTTGCCTAGTACGCACAAGGTCAGGGGTTCAATCCTCAGTGCACGCGCGCGTGTGCACATAACACACACACACACACACACACACACACACACGCACGCAAAAACTTATCAAGGTAGAATCTGCTCATGGAGAAGTCAGGGTATGAAGTGGAAAGGAAACTTCCCACACCTGCTACCAACACTCCCTCATAGCTACCCTGTGGCCACTTTTCCCTGTACCTCTTTCACAGGGAACGATTGTTCCCAGTGCTTTGGTGTAGACCCTTCTGATCATTTCCTATACATTTACACTGTGCAGACACCATCCAGTGAATTTTGAAGTTGTGTTTTATATGTCACCCTGCCTAGGGTGAGGATGGCAGGTCGTGCTAAGTTCTCCTTTAAAGAAGTGGCATCGATGTGTGCTTTCGTGGACAGTATATTCTTAGCTGTTTCCCTCCTCACTCACTAAAATCCCAAACTCGTTGATCCTTGCCAAATAGCATGGTGGGGAGTGGCACCTCGTGGTGGCTTTAGTGGACACTTCATTCCTTATAAGTAAAGCCGGGCAAAAGTACCGAGCAAAAGTACTGAGCTTGTTGGCGGCGTTTGGGAGAGTCGGGTGGGAACTTCATCCTCCCTTTCTGCTTGGGTGCCACAGCTGAGGGCTGCTGTCACAGTGCCCTGTCTCTTAGGGAGCAGTCTTTCAGACGGGATTAGCAGCATGTCATTCTTTTTTTAGGTCTCGTCTATCTTGCTGCTTTATGAAAATAAAGGGTTTGAAGGAACCAGAATGTCCTCATTTATAAAACGGATCTAATAAACCGTTCAGTTGGCTGCTACTTCATTAGGTCTGATGTTATTTCCAATTAAGGATGTCATTGCTTTTTGTAAATTGATGTTTCTACCAATGTTTGCAATTGGTGGTTAAAGAGATCCATCAGAGATACCTGAATTTTAAAGACTCTGTACTCAACCCCTCATTATTTTTTGTAGATGGACGAGATTCTTCAAGATTCATAGGGGACGAAAGCATGTGCTCCACTGAAGTCTCCAGGAACAGATGTTTGCATTATTACACTGTGACATGGACCAATGCAGATCATTTCCACAAAACTGCTTTGGACTTAACATTTTGGGTCGTCGCTATCATCATTTGCCGTGTTTCAAAGGAAGTGTGTAAACCCATGGCAACCCCGCGGGTGAGTACAGTTTGCCCTTATTTCTCCTGTGTCATTTCCTTTCTTTGACCTGGGAGGAAAATGTTGTAGCCCAGGGCTACAAGATGGGAAGCCCACACCAGTCCCTGAAAAGAAAATCCCACCGGGTTTTAAACATTAGTTGCATGCACATCTACGGCCCACAGGCTTGTGTTACTGACGGTCGTGAGTTCTAATCTCCACAAGAGCCCTGAGAGAGCACGGGGCAGCAGTTCTGGAGCTGAGACAGGAAGAGAGGTACCAGGGGCTGCGATGTGGTCTGTGATGTGCCAAGGATACAGTGGGGATAGCTTCTCCCCACACATTCCACAAATCTCCCAGACCCCCAGCAGACACAGGGCGGCGGCCCCCCTCAAGGCCCCTTTCCCTGCCAAACCTCACTCAGCGGGAGGAAAGGAACTCCCTTAGGAGCCCCTGTGGGCTGGGCCTGACAGTATCACCTCCTGTCGCTTTAGATGACTGGGTTCATTGTCAGGTACCGGGGGTTGGGGGGCTGTGCTTCCAGACAGGGTTTCAAGTAGCTTTGCTCACAGGGGACTTCTTTGTCACCCACCTCATTAAGTGTGGGCACCAGTCTTTAATCTGTAACCCATACCATAACCAGCTGTGGATTATTTGGGGGGTCTGCTGTCGCTTTAACAAAAGGCCACCCACCTGGCTGGCCTGTCTAGGCCAGAAAACTGGCCTTATGTCACCCTGGTGAGTGAAAGCTGGATACAGCGATGTGGCGGCTGTGTGCTTGGGGCTGCAGCCCCCCGTTTGCTCTGTGTAGGGGCGCTGCAGGCAGTTTTTACAAGGACATTGTGGGAAAGTGAGCCTCGCGGGGACATGTGAAGCTTGGGGACTCATTCATTAAACCCACTGAAGATCTACTCTATGCCACGGGGTGGGGGACATCTTCCATGGTTCCTTCCGGGAGAAGAGTGGGCAGGAACAGCAGAGGACAGCTGGGAATACCTAGTATGACTTTCCAACACTGCGTAGGTGGGTAAAGGGTCCATAGGACTGAGGGACCCCCTCCCCTTCTAAGGCCTTTCCAGGGCCATTTTATTCCCTGGGCAGAAAAACCTGCTGCCTTGATTGATTGACTTAAATTTGATTGTCATGCATTTCCAATTTATAGGCCTGGGGATGTAGCTCAGTGGTAGAACACTTGCCTAGCATGAGTGAAGCCCTAGGTCAGTCCCCACACATGCATAACAAAATGTATGGATATTTTTCCAAGGAAGGGAAGTCCCTTCTCACAGTGTCAGCTAACTTTTTTAGATCGCAGAAAGTCTGCAGTGAAGGTCTTTTGGGTCTGCTCAGTCCATGGCTACCTTTCTCCCTCGGGCTCTGGGGAGTAGCGTTATAATGGAGAATCAGGAGGCAATGTCCATGTACTGGGACCAGACTTGGCTCTGCAGGTTGCCAGCTCTGGTATTAGAGCAAATGTTAACCTCTCTGAGCCTCCAAGACTTCATTTATAAAACAGAGGTAAAATAAAGGACTGTCACGGGATTAAACAGGAGATGATGTACATAGGATGCTAACACAACACCTGGCAGACAGCAGCTGCTCAGTGAGCGACAGCTGCTTTTATCTGACCCTGGCTGGGTATCACTTGGTGAGACTCTTAACCTCTGTGAGCTTCATTCCTCACCTGTGAAATAAGAGTTGTTTTTTTTCTCACTCTCAAAACAAGGCCACACTGTAGGCAGATGTGCACGGACACCGGCATCCCAGCTCCTAGGCTGATCCAGGCAGCCCGGCAGGCCCCAACTCACAAGCACAGAGGAGCTACTAGTGCTGATGAAATGCTCCCAACCTTGCTCATGGATTATTTATTTACTTACTGATGTTGATGGTACTAGCGATCAGTCTCAGGCCCTTCACACTGAGCTTTATCTCCAGCCTTTATTTTTTATTTTGAAAGAAGGGTCTCCCTCAGTCACTAAGTTGCCCAGTTAGGCTCAAACTTGTGATCCTTCTGGCTCAGCCTCCCAAAGTGCTGGCTACTAATAAATTATTTTTGATCCCCAGGACTTTTGTCAGTGAGTAAGAACCATGCCAGGCAGACTGGAGAAGGCATTTCATCGGTGCATTTCTACAATTGCCGGCAGTGATGAGTCACAGCTCTGAGGAGTGCCCTAATTTTGAAGGACCTGAGGTTCTGGACCCGAATGAATCATGTGGATAAACAGTGCGTGGCTCAGGAAGACCCCAGGGCAGAGCAAGGGTAGACAGTATCCTGCCCTCTGTTGGCTGTATTTGGCTCCTGCTCCTTCCTTATTAATCTGTTGTATATGGTATGTATTTTCTTTGTTGGGTTTTTTGTTTCTGTTTTTGAGACACGGTCTCCCTGTGTAGTGTAGGCTGGCCTGGAACTTGCTTATGTACCCCAGGCTGGCCTCAAACTCATGGTGATCCTCCTGCCTCAGCCTCCCAAGTGCTGGGGTTACAGGCATGCACCATGATGCCTGGCCATAGTATGTATTTTCAACATTAATATGTATATGAAAATATTTCAGTAATTGGAAACGCTGATACAACCAACGTGTGTATAATGGCAGCAGAGCTGGGCAGCAAGGCAGGAGATGTGAGACACTGGATTTGGGGTAGCTTCGGTCACCTCCACTGGCCCTATGTGCTTCTCCTACCATCGTGCACTAGGTCCTGTGTGTGTGGAAGGGCTGGGCCACATTGCAGAAGGCCCAGGCTGTATTGTGACACTGGGGGCTTCCCCAAAGCAGATCCCATGCCTCACTATTGACCTCACAGTGAGATGTGAGATCTGACTTTCCTACAGGCAAATGGGAGTAAAGGGAAGATGAGAGTAGCCTTGAGCAACGAATCTCAGAGCAGTGATCTCAGGAAGCAGCCAGCGGTGGGTAGAAGTGGACTGAGGCAGAGTAGTCAGGAGAACAAGCTGATGGGTGGTGCCAGCTACCTTGTGCCTACCCGCTCGTCCTATATCATTTCACCAACTCCGCACCCCTGAGCACTGCTCCTGTGACGTCTCCTGCACCCCCACACCCACAGTCATTCCTGGCACGTAGTAGGAACTCAGTAAATACCCACTGTGTGCCCCAGTGAGCAAATGAAGGCAGCCACCAGTGCACACATACTACTACTCGGTACCAGGAATTGAACTCAGGACCTTGCACTTGCCAGGCAGGCACTTGTGCCACTGAGCTATATGCCCGGCTCACACATACTACTGACCTTCTCCTTCAGCTGATGTGGCTGGAGCCTACCTCATTCCCCTGACATTTTACTCTCGGAGGGCTGTAGGGCTGCTTCCTCCTTCACCCCTCTACCACAGGCATTGCTGTCAGGCCCTGGGTGGGTCTCTGTCCGCAGGCTCAGCTGCTCTGAGCAGGGCCTTTACAAGTGTGGAGAAGGAGACACCGTTGCCTCTATCATTGCTGTAGGTCCTCCTGAAATTACGCCCCCCCCCCATGTGCACGTATTTGTCCTTCCTGGAGAGCCGTACCAGCGGGTGGCATCAAGGTGCCGAGAGAGGCAGTCTTACTCGCAGGACTTCCTGGAAAAAGGGATATACCTGGCTGCTCCTCTGCTCAGGCCTTTAACTCCTCCTGTGCCTGTGAAGCAGAAAAGTGCTGGTCACGTGCCCGTCAGTGGCCTCCCGATCCCTGAGTTCTCTCCCCTCCAGCTGTGTGCAACTCCAGCTGTGGCTTGAAGGCTGACAGGGATGCCGCCACAGTTGCTGGCAAGAACTCTGACTGCTCTCACCGCCTCCCGCCTGGCTGTGCAGTGGCCGCCAATACCTGCAGAGAGAGTGCAAGCTCCACATCTCCTGGAGTTTTGGTCTGGGCTCTGTTTCCTTCTGTATTGCTTCTTCTTTCCCTTTTCACTCAGAAAATCCAGAGGGACAGAAGCATTGTAGCTTCCCTTAAAACACCAGGTGGTCTTTGATCCCTGGGTTTTTTCCAAAATGTGTCTCTTCCCAGACTTCCCTTTGCTCGCACCTGCCCTCTTGGAAAGGGTGAGTTAGGAAGGAATCATCAGGAGATGCAGAGTTCTAGAAACTGTGATGACAAGCAGGGCATTTGCTTGCTCTTCAGATCTAGGCGCAGATTCCTTATTGATGACAAGGAGGAAAAAAACCAGTAATTATACAGTGGAAAAGTGAGCCAGACTTGGGATTCAAAATTAGCATCACCAGTAAGGACCGGAGGCTGTGCCCGCTGCAGTAACCCACCCAGGACTGTGTGACTGTAATCGAAGCACAGAGGAGCGTTCTGTTAAAACGCAGGGAAGAAGAATGTATTCTTCAGAAATACCAACATCACAGAAAACAAAGAAAGGCTGTGGAAATGTTCTAGAGTGGAGGGATGCCTGAGTCTGTTTTGTGCTGCTGTAAGAGAACACCACAGACTGATTTATAGTAAACAGAGTTTTATGGCTTATAGTTCTTGAGACTGGAAGTCTAAGATGATGGGGGTGGTATCCAGTGAGGGCCTCCTTGCACCTTATGTCATGATGGAGGGCATCACAAAGGGAAAGAGAGAAAGGGAGAGGAAGGAGAGAGAGAGGGAGAGGGAGAGAAAGAGCATAGACTCCTCCTTTTATGAAAAACCCACTGCTCTTTGAAGATATCAATATGTAACACAACAAGCATTGTTAATTTCCTACCACTTTGTAACTCTGTATTGTCTGTACTGTTCTTTTGCTATTTTGTAAAAAGTTGTCTCTGTTAATGTTTTCCTCCTTTTATTTTTAAAAGAAAATCGCTTCTCGGCCTTTTGGCTAAGATCAAGTGTATTTTTAAAAGAAAAAAGAAAAAGAAAAACCCACTGCTGAGATAACTAACCTGCATTGGAGATATGAGTCGTTCACGCAGCCCTCCTGGACTGATCACCTCTTATTGGCCCCACCTCCCACACTATCGCATTAGGGATCGAGTCTGCAACACACGGACTTCGGGGGACAAATCTGAACCCCAGAGGGGGTGAAGGGGATACGTCAACAGAATATAGTCACCGGCCCTAGATTGGATCCAGAGACTTCATTAGGTAATCAGCGTTGCAGAATGGATGGCAGATTAAGGTGAATTTGAGAAGCTGCAGCTGTGCTCAGTTGGAATAAGAGAATATCCTTATCCTTGAGAAATGCACACCGGAATTATTTCTGACTGAAACATTAAAAAACTTAAAAAGTCTGCAGACACAATCCAAGTGGCAGATATATGAGTGTTTGCTTTGCTCTGTATACTTTCAGGAATGTTTACAAATGAACCTTCCCTTTGGAATTTAGGCTGGGAAAGATTGGCTACATTGGCCTGAACCTGAACTTGATAAAATAGAGCACTAGATGCATAAGCATAGACAGGGTGCTTTCTTTTCAAGTGACTCTTCAATTTTCTTCTGTGTGGATTTTCTATATTTTTCACACTTCCTATAAAGTATTGCATACTTCCATAACTGGGAGGTCAAATTATGTTTTAAGAACAATCTTCAAGTGTCACCTTAGGTTGGTTTGTGGCTGTCCCTACTGCCATGTGAAGTTAGCTAAGGGAAGGGGTGGGAGGTCTCAGAGGGCTGAGTTTTCCATCTGTCCATCCCTTTGTGGGAGCAGGGCAGGCTCCACTGTGCCCTCAGGCCCCAGGGAATCACCTGGGGGAGCTTTCTGGGCTCCCCTGAGCCACTGCCTGCCCTGCCCCTCGGCCTCCCCACCTGGCTGGTTCTCCCCTGCAAGCTCATATGCTGCGGAAGGTTTCTCTGCACCCGCCTGCTTCCCTGGGGCATCACTCTGGTGACTAGGAAGCCATGAAATCTTGATGAATGTGTGTGCGTGTCGCAGCGGCCTGCAACTCTCACAGATAACTCAATTAAACGTGACGGGCGCGGTGAACTGGAGTTATTGCACCTGCCGGGGATCCTGGGAAAGCCTTTAACTCCATAAGGAGAGGCAGCCAAGAAAGGCCGAGCAGAGCCCAGGCTCAGGAAGGACATGGAGAACGGCAGGACCTAGGGAACCGAAATGCTGGGTGATATCTGCAGCCCCCAACAAGCGGGGCTCGTGCAAGTCCGTGTGCTGGATGGAGGGCAGCGGATTTATTCTGCACTCCGGCTATGAGAAACAGCGCTCTGTTTATTTGATGCCTGGAAACTGAACCCAGGGGCTCACCGTGCTAAGCACATGCTCTAGTGTAGAATTAGCTCCCCAGCCTTATTTTATGTTTTCTGTACTTTAAAAAATGTAAAACTCCTCTCAACATAATTAATCTGACTCCTTGCTCCCACACGTCAGAGTAGCAGGCGGGTCACACAAGGGTTCAGGTGGTGGGAGTTGGGAGGGGGTCATGCCTACCGCTTTGGGGGGTCTGGGTAGGGACTGCTCCTGTGCTGTGGAAGAGGCCATTATGAGCCTCTGTGCATGACTTGGTCCACTTGCGCAAAGGTGCTCTTCTGCCAGCAGTAGCCCAGGATACACATCTTGGTGGCAGATGGTGCTGTCGTAGAAAGGAAAGGACGTCAGTCCCATAGGCAAGAGGGATTTGCACCTCGCTCATCTCCTAACATCACCCAGACTCCAAAACCACTCTGTAACACACTCTCCTTGCTCTTGGGCCAGCACTGGTGCCAAACAGGATATCAGGATCTTTAGGAGCCAGGGGGCGGCAGGGAGGCTGTCCCAGGTGTACCTTCTAGCAAGCTCTTTGGGTGCTGCCAGGAAGGGGGCCACCAAACAACTCCATTCCTCCCCAGCTGCCTCTTGCTCCTCCCCTTCCAGGCATTTCCATCAACCTCCTTCCCCTGAGACAATCCCATGGACTGGTTTCCCGCAGGCTCCTGAAAACATGACGTTGTCATCCCTCTTCAGGGATCAGATGAGATGGCAATACCAGGGGACTCAATACTTTTTACTAACT
Source organism: Chinchilla lanigera (assembly GCF_000276665.1). Classification (NCBI taxonomy): domain Eukaryota; kingdom Metazoa; phylum Chordata; class Mammalia; order Rodentia; family Chinchillidae; genus Chinchilla; species Chinchilla lanigera. Next base: position 5,137,435 of record NW_004955431.1, on the reverse strand, counting down.
CATGAATAACTGTCAATCTCAAAGCTTTGGAAAGTGAAGAATGTGGGTAATGGAGGTGGCTTTTGAAAATCCTGCAGCTTCAATTCTGGACTCCAGAAGTTTCACCTGGCACAGTAAAAGCAATGAATTCTGAATGAATTCTGAAGGGCCTTTCCCAACACCTTCTCAGTTTCTGTCTCACATTTGCACCCGTGTCTCCACCATTCTTCTCAGCTGAGCACAACAATAAAGCTGTATTTTTACTCCTTTTCCCCCTTTGTTTCTGAAGCTGGTTGTGTCTACGGCCCTGGACACACATCTTGGTTACAGATGGGCTGGCCATATTCATAATTGCTCTCGGGCAAAATTACAGGTCGGCTTCCCTCTGGTCTCTCCTGTCCCCAGCCGTTTTCTTTTTTTTTTCAGTACCGGGAACCGAACTCACGACCTTGCGTTTGCCAGGCAGGCGCTGTGCCACTGAGCTAAATCCCCAGCCCTTCCCCAACTGTTTTCAAAGGTTCAGTTTTGATTATTTCACTTTCCAACTATAACTCAGTGTTAGCTTTCCGTCACTGTGACAAACTATTTGAGAGTATCAATTTAATGAGGGGAAAGGTGTGTTTTGACTCATGGTTTTAGAGGTTTCAGCCTGTGGTCAGTTGGCCCTGTTGCTTTGGGCCTGTGGTGAGGCAGTGCATCATGGCAGGAACAAGAGGCAAAGGAGGCTGCTCCAGTCATGGCAGCCAGGCAGGGGGAAGGGAGGGAGAGGGGAAGGGAGCAGAAGGGGGCGGGTCTCACTATTCCCTTGAAGAACACGCCCCCTAGTAACCTAACTTCCTCCCACTAGACTCCTCTTAAAGCTTCCACCTCCCACAATGCCAAGCTCGCCTTTAACATGTGGGCCTTTCGGGGACACTTATCCAAACCACAGCAAAATCCCACAACTTCCTAATAAAATCAAAATGCCTTTGTGCAGAACGGAAACACCCTCTGTTCTCAATGAGTTCTAATCTTGCCTGTTATTTCTGTGTTATAGATGACCTGATCTATGCTCAGTGAAATTTCATGATTCACCACTATCCTAAGCCCCTCTGACTATCTTTCTGAAATCTTTTATTTCCTCTGGTTTTTCTCCCTTTGGCTGAAAAGCCATTTCCTCGCAACTCAGCCTGTTATCTTACCCATCAGTCAACACCCAGTGCCAACACCTTCTCCTTTCCTCAGGAGTCTATCTTTCCCTGGGCTTCCTCACGGCTCTGCGCCAATTTGCTCTACCCCAAGCCCCTCATCTCCCTTATGAGATGCCCATGCTGCACCTCCTTAGACCTGAGTGGATGAATATAAAGAAGTTCATCCCTGCTCAGAGCAGGTCAGGTGATTTAAAAGGACCACCTCTTGCAAACTGCTATTGACAGTGACCTCTGGGGCTTAGCTGTGGAGTAGCGCAGGGTGGACAGGTGAGAGACGGATAGATGCTCAAGACAATCAGAGACAGAGTTGCTGAATGTACCAGGAGAGGGCAGAAGTGGCTTAGGGGACTGAGATTTTGAAGCCATTACAGAAACCGGAAGGTGAGGAGGGCAATTTGGAGAATTTAGTTTCTGTTTGCCCCTTGCTACCCCCTGGGTATTTGGTAGCTCAGTGGAACCCCCAAAGGACAGTGTTGCAGAGGAAAACTACTGGGGCCTGGGTTCAGTTTTTTCACTAAACTGTTTAAGTAAGAGAGCAGGGGTCCACTTGCCATTTATAGGGAACAGCCTAGTGATCCTTGAGACCAGACTAGGTCAAAGGCTACCTACTTTCCCTGCCAAGATTTCCCATTTGAAAAGTGCTTCTAATACTCCCAGTTACCTCCTTTTGACCTGTAGCTGGGTGGTAAGATATTTTTGACACATGCCTAGGTCTAGGTCTAGGTGAGAACAGCTATCGTTCAAGTGCTTCAATATGTGAGCAAGAATCCTGAGCAGGTAAATCCGGAAGCCACCCCGAGAGGGCGCTCTCCCACGTTGTCTTTCTTTTCACTCTTACCCAGAAGTCAGGAATCCACCATCTGTGTGCTTAGCATAAAGAATGACTTGGCTCCAACATTTTGACTCCAACATCTTCCCTCCTTTGCTATCATCAGAAATTATTTTCTCCTTGTGTCCTTTTTAGCTCTTTCACTAAGCTCTTTTGAACTGACTTTATAGGTAGAAACTCTCATTTTGTCAAAAACCAGAATATGGTACCTGGAGCTACACTGGAATCAATGCTAATAAACTCAAAGCCGCATTGCTGGTGGCAGTCACTGCTGTTAGACCCTTGTCCTGACACAGTGACATCATGAGAAATCAACTTGTGTTTCAGAGAGCTCTTGTGTTAGTTACTTTTCTCTCCTTGCTGGGACAAAATACCCACCACCCAAAGTTAAAGGAGGAAAGATCTATTTATCTTACAGTTTGTAGCGATTTCAGTCCATAGTCAGCTGCTCTAAGGCAGGGTGGCATCATATAGAGAAAGAGTTTTTTAGTTGGGCCTGAGAAACTGACCTAAGGCAGATTAACAAGAGAAAATTTACTATGAGTTTTATGTAACAGGCTCCTTTACAGGTACTAAAGACCCATAGGAACTAGCAACTTACTCCACATTTTCAAGTGGGCCTCAATAGAGGCTATTTTTTAAAAATATCATAGGATCCTTTGAAATTATTTTCTAGAAAAATTTTAGCTTTTACTATCTATGTATCTGTCCTTAAACTGCGCCACAATCCTTTGTATTATATTTAGTTGACTATTTTAAGTAAATATATTTCTAAAGGTGCATTTTGAAAAGAATTTAGTTAGAAAGTAGCCTAATAAAGTAAACTTTTTACCAGTTTAAGAAAAACAATGGCAAAACCTAAATGCTTTTATATTAGGCTTAACAAAGAGGTAATTGTAGCTAAAGGATGATAGGAATTATTTTGACAAGATGTACAGAATTCTTTTGATCTCAATTTTTGATTCTCTGAGATGATGTATAGCTTATTTCTAGATGTTCCCCCAAGCCCTCATGCACTTATGGCTGGGTCTTTGGGGGGTTACTTGATCACGGGTATGTGATACTGGATTATGGGTGTGTGATACTGGATTAGTCTATGGATTGGTTTTAGCATAGTTCTAGGTGTGGATGATGGATTTACTAAAGAGGAAAGACCCACCCTGGATGTGAGTGGCACCATCCAATAGGCTTGCAGCCTGGATGGAATAAAAAGGAAAAGCAGAAGGAAGCTGCTGCTTCCTGTCTGCCATGCCATGCACTGTGCTATGGCTTGTATCGAGATGTCCCCCTAAAGCTTCAAGTGGCCATAGGTGGGGCTTTTTCTGAGGTGGATCTAGGGTGTGTGATGCTAGGATTAAGGGTGTGTGATTACTAAACTGGTCCACTGATTAGTTTGGCACAGTACCTGGGTGTCCCTCTAGGCTAAGGGCAGGTAGCCTAGATAGACTATGAAGGGGTAGAAAGAAGCAGCTCTTGGCATTGGTTTCTTGTCACTTGCTTGTCTCTTGCTGCCTTCTGCCTGCTTTGCTTGCCCATGTTTTACTTCTCTTCTGCAGTGTCCTTTTGCCACCCCACCCTGGTTTGGAGCCAACCATGTATGGACTGAAACCTCTACAAACTGTGAGCTGAATGAACTTTCCTCCTGGGTGTCAGGTATTTTCTCTCAGCAATGAGAAAGTTACTAATGAACAAGAACGTCACTTTTCTTCTGTTAGAGGGAGGACATCTTCCTTGTGGAGTTTTATCTCCCACGTTCAGGAAGAAAGTTAGAGAGGCGGGTAGGTGCTCTTCTTGTAGCTGCAGTTTCTTCAGTGACTTTAGCTAAAAATAATCCTGAAGCCAAAATGACATAGTGAGGGGTGGCCACACAGGAGTAGGAAGCTGCAGTAACCGATTACTCCTCTGGGGGCTCCTCCCCAAGGTTCTGTGTCACTGAAAACCTGGATTGCACAGGTGGCGAAGCAGTACCATCTGTTCAAGCCTGCAGCACAGCTGAGAGGAGGGTTTTCCAGGGTGCTGATCACTTCGTCATCCTGGCAATAAGCGCTGAGGTCAGAAATGCAGAATGGGATTTACTGACTCTTTGCTGTTCTCTACTTTACCAGCGAGAAATTTCTTTCTCAACGCCACTCTGAATTGGGAATTAAAGACAGGTGTAGCTAGATTAAGTGAAATTTTTTCTTTAATTAGCCACATCTGCCAGCAGTGCTGTATCACCCCTGATCAATAGGACCTGCTCCATAATTTGTAGGGCCCACTGCAAAATGAGTATGAAGGACACCTTGTTCAAATAGCAGGAAAAAAGCCCCATTGAAACTGCTGAAATATAAAGCTTTTACCTTTTGACCTGCCAAGGTATTTTTTGCTGTTTAATGTCGTTCTAAGTAGAGAAAAATTAAAACTTTTGACTTTAGCATAAGTTTTACTATTCGTCTTAATGTAGAGCAATGCAATTTGTTATTGTTTTGTGGTGCTGGGAATCAAATCTCAGGCCTTGCACATACTAGGCAAAGGCTCCAGCACTGAGTTACACCCCAGCCAATACAACGCCAGTCTTGTATGTACCTGTAAGAGCATTTTAACTCATGTCTGGACTCACCAAAATGACACAATTTATATTTCATATTCTCGTGTGTACTTTTTTAACCAAAACAGTGAAAACACTGCACAGAAGCTAACTTAGCTGTTTTCATTTCACTTCTTGACATGTACTCTTTCCACCAGCACCCTACCTTCTGCATCATGGCAGGAACAAGGAAGGAGGGAGGATCCACGAGGAAGGAGGGCGGATGCCGAGGGGGCTGTGGGTTGCTCCATCTTCCCTTTCCTTCTGTGGCTCCGTTTGCAGGGTGAGCGATTGGCTGATACAGGGGAGTTACTCAGTCAGAAAGGAGATGAAGAGGTTCCCTTGTTGCTTGTGTGTCTTAGAACCTCACTGCCTTCTGCCTGCATTTGAAGCAATTCTGGTTCAAATAGAAATGTGGCCTTTCAGGGCTATCAGTGCCCCTCATTACTCAATGGAAGACATAGCCATTTACCTTGGATTCATTCTGACTCCTACTGAACTCCCACATGTCATGGGCTCATTAGGATTTGACAGCGCTATATGGCAGCAAGAGTGGGCCTTGTTGATTAAAGCAATTACAGTGGGTTCAGTATAACTACAGACAACCCAACTCAACCTGTTTTAACTAAATAAATGGGGTTTATGGGTTCATATAAATGTAAGCCCAGGAGTAGCTTAGCTTTAAATACATTGTGATTCAGTGGTGACAAATGTCACTGAAAGCCCAGTTCCCGTTCGCTTTCCTCTCACTTCCCTGTGGAATCAGCCTCCTTCTCAAGCTGGTTGCCCTTCACAGTGGCAAGATGGCTGCCAACAGTCTCCTGAGTGACTTGTCTTCACCAGTGTCCAGTGAGAGATAAACTTTGTTTCCGGAAGGTCTATCAGAAGACTGAGAAAGTTTTTTTCCTCACTCTCAGTAAAGCTCCCCAAATGATTCATGAGCCCATCATCTACCACCGAACCTGGGGTACAGTCAGCTTCTCCTAGAAAACACACACTGCCTAGGAGAACGGGGATGTGGGGATACCAAACAAAAATGGAGGTGATGACCTGGAAAAGTAGGGATGGGCTCTGAGGAGACCACCATGGCACTCACTTCTGAGATCCTGTGTCAGCTCTTAGAGCTAGCAGCAAGACCCAGGGGAAAGTAGAAATGTGTGATGCTGTCTAACTTTGAAATGGGAACTAGGTGCAGGCCTATCCAAAAGACATTTAAATTCATAATGAAAAAACAGCGCTGGCCAAGCAAAACCTATATCTGCAGGCTGTTTCATAGAAGAGGAACTAAATGGGGGAAGTAGTCACCAAATTGTAATAGCTGCCATATGCTGAGCTCCTTGTGTGCACCCGCTACTGCATTTCACAAAAGAGGCAGGTGAGACATCAGGAAGTCAACGAATTTGCGCAAAGCCATGTTGGTAATGAGTAACAGGGCCAGGATTTGGGTCCGGTCTGTCTCAGCCCCTCATTTCTGTTCTTTCCTAATGCTTGAAGGGTAAATTTGTGAAACGAACAGGAAGAAAACTCCAAGTGGATTTAGAGCTCTGTGTATAGCATCAGTAAGAGGCTTTAGGAGATAACTTGAGTTAGTGCATTTTCTGTTGCTGTAATAAAGTATCTGAGGTTTGGTACTTTATAAAGATAATGGGTTTATTCAATTGGTAGTGTTGGAGGCTGCAACTCACAAATCTGGTGGCCCCATTGTTTAGCCTCTAGCAATGGCTCAACATTGGTGGAAGAGCACAAAAGGAAACATCAGTCTCTTTCGAGGGCATCACCCCCAGTGACCTAGTTACTTCCTCCTGGCCCCACCTCTTGAAGGTTCTACCATCTCTCAACACTGCCCCATGAAAACCAAGCTTCTAGCACATGAACATTTCGGGGGTGCACTCAAACCACGTCCAAGCCATAGCCACCCCTAATATCATATGTTATGGCTTATGTCTGGCTGTCCTTCCAAAGCCTTGTGCAGTTACAGGCAGGGCTTTGGGGAGGTGACTGGAGGGTGTGTGTGCTACTGGATTAGTCCATGGATGGGGTCATAGCTGGGTGTGATACTGGGAGTTGAAGCCTGGTGGAAAGAGATGACTTATAGATCCCTCCTCCTCCCTTGATCACCTGCTGTGCTTCCGCCTGCTATGCCTCTCTGCCATGCCGCCCTGCCTCGGAACCAGCTGACTATGAACGGAACCCTCTACAAGCTGTGAGCCAAAATAGACCTCTCCTCCTTTAACTTATGGGTATCAGATATTTTGTCTCAGCAATGAGAAAGTAACTTAAGACTTCACACATTATGGGATGTACAACCAAGTAAATGGAAAGGGAAAAAGACTTCATAAATTCTTTATGCAAGAAAGTGAGTTGTCAGTACATTTTATCCGGACTGCCTCAGGTCTGGACGCTCGGGAAGCACAGAGTTGCTCCTGCCTGGGTTGGTGAATACTGGTGGCTTCTGGCATTCTGCATGAGCAGAGCAGCAGTTTATAAACCCATTTTGTATAATCTGTCAGGCTTGAAGAGGTCATGAGGGAAATCTGAGCCTTGGAATGGGCAGCAGGATCATAGAGGTACTGGGCTCTCTCAGCAATGAAAGGTTTGGCTTGTACCCACTTTGTACAAGCCCCAGGCAAGCAGCAACCTTCTCCTCCCATCTGCTGACTCCAGACTTGGGCAGGTTTCATAGGGTGCAGAGTAAGCTGCAGTGGAAAGCAAGTGAGAAGGCTGCATGTTTCTAACCCAGCCTTTTCTTCCCTTGCAGCTTGCTTCGTTTTCATGCTCTTTACTTTCCTGGCCCTGCTGCTGTCTATAGCTTTCACAGGTGAGCTGGCTGCTGAGCTGCTGGGTACTGTGTGTCAGCTAAGTCCCAGCATGGGACGGAAGTCCTTAAAATTTAAGCGTAAAATTGGTGCTTACGAAAATCTGGCCAACCCAAATACCTGTTTGCTGCCACAGAAGGCCTTGGGGGACCTTTTAAAATACAGCTTTCTGGGCCCAACCCTGGCAGACATTGATGCTGCCTTGGGTGAAACAGGCTTCTGCTTTTAAAACTTTCCTCAGATGATTCAGATTCCTCCAGCCCAGGTTTGGGAGGCTGAATCCCTCAGGCTCTGCCTGAAGCCCTGTCTCAGCTTTTCTGTTCCCATGCGGAGGCCTGTTGTAAGCAGTATGAAAAATGTGTCTCATGCGAGGGTAATTAATTTCTGGGCCCCCTATACATTCTTTTGGTCCATGAATGAATAAATAGTTCCATAAATCACATTTATTAAACAACTTTATAGTCCAGAGGTGTGAAGTGTAGGGGAGGTGCTGGGGGGGGGGGCGGTTAAGCTCATTGAGTAGCAAGAAATCATTCATTGTCACATGTCAGTGAAATTAATCTAATGCTCCCAAACACTGCTACTGGGTACCCCTAGGATCTGCAGTTCCCTTGTTTACCTACAGGTCTGGCAAGCCTAGGTTCTAGGTCTCAAACTCACAACATACTGGAGCAGAAATTTTAAAAGGCATAGGAGTTGCTGAAGAATTAAAACAACAACCACAGAAGCTTCAGTACCCTAATTGCTTACTGGGTACAGGGTTTCCCTCTAGGGGTGATAAAAATACTTTGGAACTAAATAGAGGGGATGATTGCACAACAGTGTGAATATACTAAATGTCACTGAACTATTCCCTTTAGAACGGTTGATTTTGTGTTCTGTAAATTTCACCTAAAAGCAACAAGTATGAAAACAAAACAGTACCCTTAGGTATCTCAGATTTGAAAGCTGATGGCCTTGTAAGAAAAAAAAAAAAGAACAAAAATAAAGTTTTAAAGTTGCTCAGAACTAAAACAGCAGAAAAATCTGGGCTTTACAATGTGAGAACAAACCGTTCAACCACTTCAATGAGACTGGAAGCCATCGTTATTACGGTCTGTTCAAAAATCAGTGTTTATCTATGAATCGGTTCTTCTAAGAAGAGTTTAAAGGACATTAGGGATACCCTGCTTGAGAAATTAGGAATGTTCTTGAGAGAGTGTTCTATGCAAAATCTATGGGGTGAGACTATCTTTATTGCTTACAGTTGATTATCTGGCACATGAACTTAACTGGAACAATTTATTCACCAAGGCTGTATAAATGAAAGAAAATCTTATTTATACATGGCCAAATCCTGTGGACATTATGTTAAACTCACTGCATCTACGCCAAAAGGAGGGACTGGGGAGTGTGTTGGTCAGCTTTCCATTGCTGTAACTAAATATCCAATGTTTATAACTTAAAATAGAAGTTTATTTGGGCTCACAGTTCCAGACATTTCAGTCCATGGTGGGCTGGCTTCAAAGTAGAAATATTTTGGCAAACAGCATAGTGGAGGAAAGCTGCACAACTGGCACTAAAGAAGCAGACAGAGCAAGGAAGAGCCACAGAGGAAGTGGCTGGGGAAAGACAAACCCTTCAAAGCCGTGCCCCGGTTACCTGCGTCATCCAGTTAGGGCCCACCTCCCACTGAGGCCAGTGAGCTATGAACTCATCAATGGGTTAAACCATTGATGAACTTAGAGTCTTCAGAATCTAATCACGTCTCTGGGCCCCACCTCTAAATACTGCTGCACTGGGATCAAGTCCTCAAAGCATGAGTCTTTGGGGGACACATCATATTTAAACCATAACAGGGAATGATTGCTTATTGATTATACAGTTTGTATTTTGGGTGATGAAAAATTTTGGAAATAGTGGTGACAGTTGCACAAGATAGTGAATATGATTAATGCTGCTGCTGATTAATGCTGCTGAATTTTACACTTGCAAATGGTTAAAATGCCAAATGTTTCATTTAGCTATTATATCACAGTAAGATTATTTTTGAAATACCTATTATAATGATGGAAAAAACCACTACATCTGGTAGTTGCTATCAACTGCACGGGAGAGGGTTCTGAGAAGTCAAAGGGATGGTCATTGTGATAGTACAAAGCAGAGAGAAAGAAAATCTAGAGTTAAAGATAGGTCCTAAGCAATAAGTGAAGAACATGGGGAGACAGCCTTTATTACATTTACTATGATCCTTTCGAGCCATTTGTGCGCGGATCAACTCTCCTGTGAGCTGCAGCTGTTTTTATTCATTAGGAGTGAGCAGATATTTAAACCATTACTCAGTGTTCACTTCACAGCTGGGTTTTGAATTGAAAGACGGTTCATACCCAACACATTTGGCTCCGGGTACTTGAAGGCCTTTGTGTGCAGAGGGTATGTTGAGCCTTGGAAAATATTTCCATCTTAAAATGGATTCAGCTAAAAGTCAGAGATAATTAGAAAGAGAAGTCTCCATAGGTTGATGATCGGATCAATGTATGTATTAGATTTTACTTAGTTTAGGACCCTAAATTTGTGACTCTCTGTATTCGTAGAAATTCTGTAAATGTCAGTGGAATATGATGCAATCATAGGAAAATTGTTTACTTTCTGTGCTTAAATTTCATCAATGCATTTGTGGGAAATAAAATGTCAAATCAAAGTTAAAACTGAATTCCTTTCATGAGAAACTAGGCTTACAGTGAGAACCCCCTTTCTTCAACCCTGTTCACAGAGTATTAGGGTAACTTAATTGTTGCAGTACAAATGTTAACACTGGAATCTCAGTGGCTTAATACTGTAAAGGTTTATTTCTTATTCATGCAAATTCCCTCCTAGATCTGGGGCTTCCCCTAAACCCCCAAGGAACCCCCCCAGGCAATATGATGACTATTTCCAGCTGCCTCAGTCCTGAGAGGCCCTGTCGCCCATGGTTTCCAAGTGTTCAAAGCAGGAGAAGGAAATGAGGGCTCGTGTATCATGTTTTTGAATGGTTTGGTCCCAAAGTGTCCTACAACCCCTTGGTCAGAACTAGTCACACGGTCCTGTAGACCCACAGGGAGGTGTGGCAGCTCTTATGAGCCATCTATGCCTCCACACAGTCAAGGTGTGTGTTAGAACTCATCTGCATCCTGGTCCCTTGAGCCACATTGGTTACTGTGGGAAATAGGCATCTCTTCTTTCTATTTTAAATAGACACATCATATCATTGTTAACAGGCCTATAAGACAAAGACTTAAGAAAAGTAGGGAAAGCATTGCTTTGGGAAGAAAAATCACCATTAAGAAAGAATGGGGGCTGGGCCAGTTGGTTTGGCAGTGTTCCACATCCAGTTGTTGAGGATGTGTCAGGAAGCACATGTTTCCCAGCGTGGGTCCGCAGAGTGCATGGTTGGTAGTGATAATGTGGTGATTGTGACTAGCACAGCCGGGGGCCGCTGAGCAGGTGGAAGAGTTCTCTGCCGACTCCTCCCTGCCACCTGGCTCCTGGGAGCCGAGGAAGAATGACAGCATCATTTTACACAGTGGATGCATTTTGGGAATGTGACCCATAAATTGAATCTCATTTTAAGCATGTCAAGGGAACTAGATGTTTAAAGGGATTCTTTGAACGCTTTTATAAAATGAATCCTTGAAAAAATGAACTGTCATACGTTGGCTTTTCCTAACCACAGAGTTCACTCACAGCTACTTAATACCCAGACGTAAGGAACAGTGACATCTGTCTCTGCTCTGTGTGATGCTTCATGTCCCACCCTTCTGCTGAGAGAGCGGGTTCTGCCTTGTCAATAGACTGTACATCCTACATATGGGTGACTAATGGGGCTAAGCAGATTCCGCCAGCAAGGCAGGGATCAAGTATTGATTTGTGAGAGATATTTTCACTGTTGTAGGTGTTTAACTCATTTTCATGACCAGGCTTTGTGCTCTTGAATGCCTCTCTCAATCCTCTTCTTTTTTTATGTGGGAATGAAGTTTTTGGAGGACTGCCCCATCCAGCCTCGCATTCCTCTATATTTACTAGTGGGTGGGATGCTCAGTACCTTAAAGGTAAAGTGTATTTGTCTATTGTTAGTACAAGAAGTTTAACTGATGCATACGGTGGATGTGTCTGTTAATTGTTTGCCAGTGACAGGGACATACTAACAACTCTCCCCCTGAGGGTGGTTGTCAAGTGACAGGCCCGGCTTCAGAGACCTTTTTCCAGATGAGGAGCACTCACCCAGGGCTGTGCATCTGAATGATGGTTTCCTTCCTGCTGCGCACTTCAGTGTGCTAAGGTCTACCTTTGGTCTAACAAGACTTGCTATAAGGGAGCAACTGACCAACGGACAGTTTGGTCATTAAATTTAGCCAATGGAATCACAGCCTTTTCTCTGTGCTTCTTTTTTTTTTTTAAGTGTCCTGTTTACAGCAAGAGAGTTTGCATTTGGTTAAAAAGTGTGTCATTTAGTGGCTCATATTTCCATTTTTTCAGTAACGGCTAGTACCCGTTGACTACATAGCGTTAACCAGCTGTGGTCAGTAGCCCACTCTGATGTCTGGGCTAGCAGTGCCTCTTTCTAATCCCCAAGCTTGGGTCACTGTGGGAAGCTGATTTGCTCATGCGTTGGAGTGGCATCTATTTAAATAGGAAAAGCAACAGAAGAACAAATATCAAGGGGTGTGTGTAGCCTACAGGTAGGTTTCCAGAGCCCCTGGCCCACAGAACTGTTACACCTGCCAAAAAGACCTGTGGTGTGCCTGCATTTATCAGCGACGTCCTAACCATCCATGCCCACTTCACACCTTCCCATATCGATGCTAGAAAACACAATATCCATCTTTCAAAAATTGATTCATAAAAATAAAGCAAGAACGCAAGAAAAAACAGAATCCATGTATGAAATTTCGTTTGCCACCCCCCCTGCTTGGTGCCCCTGCCAGCTTCCTCCGAGCACTGGGGTCCTTTGAAAGATGCTGGCCAGTAGCACTGGTCATGCTATTCATCTACGACACCAAAGGAATGTCTTCAAAATGGTGTTCTTCCATGCAGTCAGGAGCCATAAGCTCAGTGCCATCTTGGGAAACATCTGATTTGGGACAGACCATTGGAGCTTTTGTGTCTGAGGTCGCCTCACTATTTAATGTCCTCCCCTCTTGCGAGCGATCTGCTAAGCCATGTTCTGGAATGCACGAATGCACACAATCAGCCCTGTAACAACATTTCTCTGAGGTCTGCCTGAGCCTGTCTAGCTCTAAGAAAACCCAAAGGCTCCTGGTGCAATGGGGCTGCCTATGCCCAAAGGCGCCCTTGGTTTGGGCACCATGGAGATGGTCCGACACAGAGTGTTCAGCAGTAATTACCCATGCCCGCCACCCCCTCCTTGGCTAACTCATTATCAGGTTGCTAAGCAGAACTTTTCTTCAGAGATGTTACTGTCCACAGGGTCTATTCCTCTTAATAACAGCCAACTTTTCCTTTACGAAAGCTAGCCCATGCCCCAAAGGTAATTTATTTTAATGAACAAACCAGGGCCCTAATAAACAGCATTGATTTTTTTCTAGCAATTTATAATTGTTTAAAGCCAAATTAAATTTTTGTGCTCCTCATGGTGAGGTCATGCGCAGTGGGTCCATAACCATTAAAGCAGCAGCAAACAGGTTTATAGAGTCCTCAGAGGCAGAAGTTTACCTGTGATGATAATTCTTTGCATTTAACTCCCTCAGAATGGTGCATCCCAGGATAACAGCATAAGCCAGAATTTCTCTAGGTCCCTAAGGACTGTTGGTTACTCAGTTACCAGGTCATGATATAAATTGTGTTTGTTACTCATGGCCATATTAAAAGGAAGTTTCAAAATCACTGATTTTTGTGGCTTTTATCTACCAAATACTCCACCTCATCTTGATTATACTCCTTTTAACGATAATGGCCATTTGCAAGTGTGGGATGCTGGGTGCACAGCCCCCATTTGGACTCATTTGGTCCTCACAAGCCCCCTTGAGGCAAGTACTTGCATCAGAAGAGATTCTTTAAATGCAGTGAACCAAAAAAACAAAAAACAACGCTGATTAACTTAAGTAGTTTATTGGAGCAGGAACCAGATGGTTCCCATAATCCCAAGACTCAGGGTGGTGGAGACACGTGAATCTCAAATTCAAACTCAACCTGGGCAATTTAGCAATTTTGGAAGACCTGTCTCAGAATTTAAAAATAATAAAGGGCTAAGAATATAGCTCAGGACACAGGCTCTGTGTTCAATCCCCAGTGCCACACACACGCAAAAGTAGTGTCTTGGAAGAACTTACAATAAAAGGTTTGGCGGAGGAGAAAGGAACCAAAAGCTTGGGCGGCAGGACCTCCTTCCTGGGGCTCCGCTGGGGTTGGTGGAAAGGCCAGAGAGTCCCGGCTAGTTCCTCTCTCCTGGTGTCCCTGGACCCAAGGACAGTCCTGGCAGGGCAGCCAGATCCCAGGACACTGGGTGCTGTGTGCTGCCTGATGTGCCGAGAGCAGGGAAAACATCATCAAGAAGAACAAGCAGTAATATTTATCCCCCTGGAGGTGGGAGGTGGCTAACAGTGGGTCCCTGTCAGGAAGGAAGTAGATGCTGAGGGACTGAGTCCTGAGCTAGACAATGATTTCAAGCTCACAGAAAGGAAAGGCAGGCCTGGTGCTCAACCCCCGCACCGCCTGTCCGGGGTCAGTCCTGTTCACTCCTCTGCCTTAAACCACTGCTCTTCACCATCCCTCCTAGGAAGTGCTGCCCACCCTTCCCTGTGCTTCAAGGTCTTAAGTCTGCCCTTTCTTCCAGTAAGCCATCCCTGGATGAGTTAGCTCCATACCTCTGATTCCTCTAAGCCCTCGTGTTGTTTTCTTGTAGAAAAGATCTGCTTTCCTGCCAGGCTGCAGGTCTTATTCCTGCAGAAGCTGGGCAGGTAGACTAAACTGGAGCGTCCTCCCGGCATGGCAGAGAGCCTCTCTGTTGTACTTCACCACCATGGCATGGGGCAAAAGGATGAAAGATTACTCAGAGTCACCATCCACTCCATACTCCAAGAGGGCCCAGAGAGGCTGCCTTAACTGAGACCCCTCAGCGTGAGAAAGTCTTAAACAACAGCCCTGAACTGAAGCCTCTATGGCCTTTTATTGATAGAACCAGGAAGCATGGATAAAAGAAAAAAGAAAGGCACCTGGGCAGGAACTCATGTAGGGGACGGAGGAAAAACATGTATGATGAGGATGGTCTGTTAAGTGATTGAATCCACGGACTAATTTAAACGATAGAGGAGTATGGGAAGGACAAAGGCCAGGGCATTCACTCTTTAAGGCAATGCATTTTGATCCTGCTGTGTCTTGTGGCCCCATAGGCTATCTTCCAATCTCTAACCATGCATTCTGGGAGAGTTTAGGTTTGTGGCTCTAAATCCTTCACCTCTGCAAATCCATGTCATACATAACTCTGGCCAACGTCCCCACACCTCTCCGATTAAGCGTCATGCAGTGTGGTGCAAACAGCAGTTGGTAAGGTGTAGATCAACTCCCGTCTCATCTTTTACTCACAGTGGTCTGGGTGAAGCAACCTAACTTCTCTGAGCCCTAGTTTCTTCATGCAGGAAAAGGAATGATTGCATACAGCTCTTAGGTTAACTTAAGCATGAAAGGTCGTCAGTCTCAGGTGGTCGGTATTGGGCTAAGCACTTTATGTAGGTTTTGTTCTTTTTTTTAAGAAGTCATAACTCTCCACAGTAGAGAATTGCTAAATAGAGAAAACACCAAGAAGAAATCAAAATCGCCTGTCAATTACACCACCCAGCAAAAATTGCTGAGGACGTTGTGGCCTGATAGCTCTGGTTTTGATCTTCCTGGGCACAAATTGATTTAATACCACTTATCTCAGACTGGTGAGAAAATTAATCAAGATAATGTACTATGTTAAGTGTCTCACTCAGCCCTGAGGTTTCCTTTTTTACAACATTCCTGCCTGGCACTGTTGTTACCTGTTCACAGGTAACTCCCATATCTGTGTCATAGCCCTCTGTCCACCTCCACACGTCTCTGTTCACCTCCGCACTCTGACCACCCCTTCTGGCTACTGTCATCACCCACCCACAGGCACAGCTTGGACTCCTCTGCCCGCCAACCCTCTTGATATCATTGTCCACATTACTGCCCCAGTTTGGAACCTATTTGGTATCATTTCCTTGGTCCCCTGTACTCTGCCATTTAACCCAAGCTCAGAATCCCTCCCCTCACCAATCTGCCATGCCATTGGTCATCAAATGATTCTTCAGAAGCTCTGCTCACCATAAATTAAAGGTGCTCTGAGTTTGGCTAAGGGTGAAGTGCAGACCCTGAGAAGATGGAACAGAACAAATGAGCAGGTTAGGTTTTTCTGATGGGGTCCTAGATCCAGTAGCCAGAGAGAGAGAGAGAAGACAGGGAACCACCAAAGGCTTCCTTAGCAAACAAGGCTATGTTCTTCCCAGCTATGCCTCACGAGGGAACACTGAGATACCAGCCAGTCTGAGCTGGTGGGAGTGGTGGTCCTTTGTTTAATTAAACAGGAACAGAATTACAAAGGGGTGGAGTCGGGGACCAATCCATCAGGGATTGAGATAATCTTTGCCCCTGTGAGTACTGTTCAAAGGACAAGGGCTTGCACCACTGACTTGTGAGACAGATGAGGACAGAAGGGATAATGTTCTTGCCCCATGGCCTCACTTGGGAACTGCAGGTCACTGGAGAGGCTGGGGAATGGAAACATCCCAGAGAAGAGAAAATCTGGGTGGTGTGGTATGGGAAGAAAAAGGATCAGAGGTACCTGGAGTTGCCAGGGCTCAGAAATGGCCTGGAAGTGGCAGAGAAGTGGCTGGAAGTCTGCTGGGGCTGCCTGTGAGGTCCTTTAGCACCCAGACCAGGTATCATTTCTGTACTGTCCTATGAGGATGCAAATGTGCTAGAGCAGTAGAAGGGAAAACTGGTCCCAAGTGTTGCTACAGAGATAAATTTATATCATCTTAGCCCTTATCCAAACCAGCTCACACCTCCAAGGGGCAAATGCCGTCAAGGATGCTAGCTATGAATATACGTATGCCTTCCCTCCTGCCAGTTCTCATTCCTCTGAAATTCCTTCGCTCTCTCGCAGCATTTCTAACCCTACTATGCAAGATTTCATAATCTGTCTTCCTTCCCCTATGTCCTTCCCCCTCGCTGTCCTGCAACCCCAGTTCCTTACTATTACCCAGGTGTCTCTCCTGCTGTAGGAGTCCACTGAGGTGGCTTCTGTCCAAAGCCGTGGTGATTGGTGATGATGATGATGGTGATGACGATGAATATCCTTGGAGGGAGAATGTGCACAAATACTACGTCCACCTCATCCGCAGCCTCTTTCTCTTCCTCTGGCTCATTCTGGGCAATTACTGTTTTTTTTCTGCATTTTTTTTCTGCCTGACTTTATTCCACCTTTTCGGCAGCCTCAGGCTTTCTGTGACAAAACCCTGTACCTCTTCACAGTGGGGGTCCTGGTGCTCAGTCACACTGTGCTGGTCTTACTCGTCCTGTGCAGCGGTTATGTCTACGTGTGTTCTAAGTGGAGATTCGCTGCCGATGAAGACTGACACCCACACTTTCTTGCACACACGCACATGCATACACATATACACACATAGTTCTGGGAGGACAGCACACTGAAGAGTGGACAGAACTTTTCCTGAACGCATTTCAGGAAACACCAACACATCCTGAGGATTCTAGCAGAAATTCTGGCCAGTCTGCACCCAGGAGAAACACTTCTGCTTTTCTCCAAGTGGGAATTTTGTACTCATAAGAGATACCAAAGGCATTTTTTTTCTTGAGGGGAGAGATGAGGAAGGCAAAGACTGGGAGACCCTCTTCAAATCACAGCACAATTCCAAGGGCTATAGAGAGGTTACTTGTCATTGCTGCCGCAAAGGTCATTCAGCCATCAGCACCAGGAAGCTGTAGAAAGAATGTGGATCTTCAGGAAAGACAGAGCTCACATTTTCTTGCCTGTGATGGCTTTTGTTATTAAAAAGAGGAAAACTGTCCCTCAGTAACTCTGTCTCTTTGGGGAAAATTAAGGGGCAGTTTACCCCAGCCCTACATCAGACGAGTTTGATCTGAGGGAAGGGACATCCCAAGGACAGCCGTAACACTTGCTAAGGTCGAGGAAGTAGAGTCCACCAAGGGGCTCTGCTGGCCTGCTGGCCTGGCCTGGCAGCTAGCAGGGTTCCTCTTGTTACTGGCTCTGTGTGCTACTGTTGCACATTCGGTATTTGGCCTGGGTCCTTGTCCTTCCTGGTTATCTGTGGCATAAACCAGCGACTTGTGGATGGCCCTGTGGCACAAACCGGTCTTGCATGTTTCAGTCAGTTTGCATGAAGTCAGGTGCCACCTGTGAAGGTGATTTTGGTTTCTGAACCTAAATATCACGCAGTAGCTCTTCTACTCGATGACACGTTCAGCTTTGGAAGCCTTTTGGAAGTCAAGACATTTGGAAGTCTAGAATGACACCAAACAGCAGCCACTAGCATTATCACCTCTTGCTACTGTTATGGTGAGGTTAAGTTACTGGAGCATCAGTACAAGTCAGTGTGTGGGTGCTTCTTGGGAACAGGAAGGCTCCTCCCATCAGGACACCCCTTGCTTTAGAATTTCCCACGAAGACATTATCTGTCATGGGTATTTCTTGTGCCCAAGGGAAACACAGCATCTGCTTACATGCTTCTGTTTCAGCTGCATGCACAGCCGCTATGTGGTGCTAAGCTGCTGTGTGCATGTGTGCATGTGTGGGTGTGCATGTGTGCACATGTGTGTGCATGCACTTTATAATCAAACCCAGTCATAAGTGGCCATCAGTGTGAAGCACCTTACTTTCTCAGCCATGTCAGCTCAAACTGAGAGGCACACTCCTCTCTGTGGCTTTAAGAGAAAAGAACCTGTCAGTGCACGGAAACTTTCCATTTCAGTTTGAGTGCACTCTTTACATGTCTGTCACCTGCAGTCACCTTTGTTCTGGTTTTCTGTTCAGGTGAGATGGTTCTGCTGGGCAAAAGGGCAACATCCCTTATCCTGCCCCAGTCTTTCCCCAAAGCTTCTTTTTTTGTTTTCCCTTGAGCAGGTGTGCAGCTTGAAGATCCTGCCTCATTGGTACAGATGTCTTATTCCATCTTCATGTGTTCCACATCACCCTCCCCATCCCGGGGCCACAGACAGACTGTGGGCTCAGACGCCAGGCCAGACCCCATCCTCCTTTCCCTGAGCCATGATGTCAGTCCCTTAGCATGTGGGTGGACATGAATACACAAAGCAGAAAGCCAGCAGAACCTATCTCTAAATTCAATCCAGGTCATATTGCAACAAGCACTTCTCTTCACCTCGCTGACACAAACCCCTGAGCAGGGACTTGAGGATATTCAGGCTTCAACCTCAAAAGGTAAGCCACACCCACTTGGAAAACACAGACTTAGCACTCTGTTCTCTCCAGATTGCTCCAGTCAGAGTTGGAAATTGTGCTGGGAATGATGGCGAGGTTGTATTCAGATCTGATTTCTTTTAAAAGGGCTGAGATGGCAGAGTCACCACACTTGGAGTCCAGAAGTCCAGGGCAGGGGCTGGGGATTTAGCTCAGTGGCGCAGCGCCTGCCTGGCAAGCACAAGGTCTTGAGTTCGATTCCCGGTACCAGAAAAAACAAACAAACAAACAAACAAAAAAAGAAGTCCAGGGCAGAAACAGCTGGGCTACCACTGACAGCTCTGCCCGTACAGCCCTGTGGCTGGAGACTCCTGGTTCTGTAAACTGAGCAAGTGGAAGTTCTCCACTCTCATCTCTGGGCTGTCCTCACCTCCCTGTGAAGTTAGGACACTCTGCTGGCTGTCATGAGGGCTGGAGGAGTCTGTCAAAGGAGATGGCGTGGAGGTACAGGGTGCAGACTTGACTTCTTCACCCAGAGGAGAGCCCATCGCTGACTCTTCCAGATCCACGAGCGTCGAGATGCGAGCTCAGGAAACACCTGCATGGCCTCCACGTGAACACTTCTGAGGCTGCCGCTGCTGGCACCTTGGCAAAGGCGGAAAGGGCCTGTGGGCGGGGGGACACCATGGGTATGAAAAACGCCAGTTAGCAGATGGCAGACATGGGCTAGTGTTTGGGGTACATGAATACCCAGATCTCAAACACTGCAGAGTCCCAGTTTCTAATAAGTCTGTGTAGTGCTGGAGTGTTGAAGAAATCCTGATCTTGGTGTAAGCGATGATTTACCAAATATGCTTGAAAAAGTGACAAAATATTCCCTATCCTAGAAATGGCTTGGCAAGAGAATTTCCCGTCTGAGAAAAGACTGCAGCAAAGATTGAAGTCATTTTGTTACATTGGGCACCATTCTAAAAATGATTCTTCGCCTGAGTCTGTGGAAACGACAGTTGTAAGCAGTAATATGGGACCATTCACTGGAGTCAGCCACACAGGTAGTTCTCAAGCCTCAGCAAACCATCAGAGCTATCCCCTGGGTTTATTTCAAAAGCAGAATCACAGCTGAGTCAGTGGGCCAGAGAACCACAAGTAGACTCAGCTGTGTGGACTAACCCAGATCAGGCCATTTCAGTTGTGACCAGGAGGACAGTATGATGTTAATCCCAGTATATCATGTTTCAATCTACAAGGTGTGATCAAAATATATGGTGAATGTGTATAGTGGTTGTTAAAATGTTTAAAAATGTATTATGGTAAAAATGTATTATGGTATGTATTATATAACTCAGTAGCATAAGTAGCATGTGTTATATAAGTATTATATAACTCAGCAGCATTGCCTTAACCTGGCAAGGACAAGGTCCTGAGTTCGACTCCCGATACCAAAACAAACAAACAAATGAAATGTTTACCTTTCCTGGTCATTTTGACGTTGAAGAAGAGCCAGAGGTTCCATCGTGCTAAGTCTAGTGAACAGGGTGGATGAGGACACACCATAATGTTTTTTATGAGCCTGCCTTTCTGACGGATGGCACTCAGCAGAAGCACCCACCAAATTTTTTTTAATCACATCTCATAAAGACACTCACAAAAGAGAACATCCAGAATGGCTTCAGAAAATGGCAAGAATAGTAGAATAAATGTGTTCAAACAATGGGGAATATTTTTAAGGAAATTAGTGGCAATGTGTCTTTTACTGTAATACATTCGTGATTTTATTCTTTATTGGTACATGTTTATCATATATGATTACATTTATTGTGGGGAGTTCACACATGTCAATTCTCAATTCTTTTTTAACCCCTCCCCCTTCTCCCTTTGCATTCAATTTTTTAAAAATTTAAATATTCAGTGTATATTTTGATCACATCTTGTGTTTTAGTATGAGTAGAGGCAAAGTGGTCAGTAGCTATCTTTTTTTTTTTTTTTTTTTGGTTTTTCTCTGGTACCGGGAACCGAACTCACGACCTTGCGCTTGCCAGGCAGGCGCTTTTGCTGCTGAGCTAAATCCCCAGCCCCAGTATCTATCATTTTTGTCTGAATGACTCTTGTGTCTGATTTCTATGTGGGCACTTTTTAAAATGTTGATGAAATAAACTTTGTAGAGTTTGTTTCTGGCATCTTCCTTAAGTAGCCTGTGAGAAGGGAACCATCCAGTCCCTGGGATGCTTTGCTTATTCTTACTTTCAGTGGGATTCCTGAGGGTACAGCTATACGTTGTCATTAGTGCCCCCTCAGAAGACTCCCCTACACTTTGGACACACTTACCCGGCCCTCCCTGCTGCTTTCTGAAGCAGTTCTGGAAGTCCTCTTTCAAATTTTTAGTTACAGCGATCTCAGTGTCCTGAATTGATTCAAAGTGTTTTCCTTTCATGGTCAGTTTGAGTTTGAGGTAGGGCCAGAAGTCATTGGTGGATAAGGCGGATGGGCACATACTGGCATACTTTTATTTAGTAGAAACTGCTGTAAACATGAACTGTAAGCTGCTTTAGAAAGTGGCACTAACCATGTGATTAAATGTGTTCTAAGCTGGGGGAGTACTCTGAGGGGGACTGCGTACAATGTGGTTTCTACTGTAATTTTAAAAATTAAACACTAACCATCTTTCTTGATGACACCTATAGGAATATTGATACTGGTGAACACCAGGCCAGAGGTAGGCAAATTTTGCTCCATAAAACTTAATCCTCCAGTGGGTAGATAATATGCAGTGGAGTCTACAAGAATGGATGAACAAAAAAAAAAACCCTCTTTTTTTTTTGGTACTGGGAATCCAACTCAGGACCTTGCACTTGCCAAGCAGGTGCTGTGCCTCTGAGCTACATCCCCAGCCCCTAGAAAATCCTTTGTAGTTATCCTAATGATGATTTCTCTTATTATGAGTTTAGAACTAAGAAGAAAACAAGTTTCTTTTTTTATAGAGACTGAACTTCAGTAGTTCACTTCTCAGGCCAGCCTGTTATAGCAGTCAAGTAGTATATTTTGGAAGACAGTGTTTTGCCATTGCAAGAAGCGAAATGAAGAGGACATTTCACTTGTTTTTAATATGCATCTGTTTTTGTCTCTAGGATACTTCCTGAATTGTATTTCTGGTTTATTATATTTCTGGAATTATATCTCCAGGTTTCAAAGTTTCAACTTCCTGCCTTGTGCAGAAGTCAAGCTGTGCTTCGCAGGCTCTGGACTCTGCTGGTATTAAGACACACTGCCAGCGTGCTCTAATCATGCTCCTAAAAGGCCTCATGACTCAGAACATTCCTGCTCTGATCAGCTCCTCTTCCCCCGATTAATGAGGGAGGGCCTCTTGCCCTAAATAGTATGAGATGGCTGAACATACAACCCTGACGCTGGAAGGATAAAGACGACAATAGTTTATTTGTCCCATATTATCACAGCCTAGGACAGGAGGTCACAGGCTGATGTTCAGGGCCATTGAGGGAGTTGGGGGTGTGCACTCCGGAGCACAGCAAAACAGTAGGAGCTGTGAGGGTTGTGCTGTGTAGTAACCAGAGGGTACTTGGCTCCTGTGGAAGGTGTGATGTGGGGAGGGGGCACCCACTAGGTTGACCCTCTCCAGCGGGGAGGGGGTTCCTTCCCTGCTGGGCAGGGCTTTTTTGGTGTGGGCAGGAAGCTCATGTTTGAGCTGCTGGGCCCCAGTGAAGCAGCCCATGAAACATTAGACCTTAGCATCCACCCTCTTAGGTGAGTCTCTGCCTTTATTTGGCCTTATTCCCTGGGTTACTTATCCTTGGATTTGAATTTCCATAGCAGCTAAAGCAAAGAAGAAGATACAGTCAAGGGTAAGACACATACTGTCAGTAAAGTTAAGACAAAACAAAACAAAGAGCTAGACATGGTGGCCCACATTTGTAATCCTAAGACTTGGGAAACTGAGGCAGGAGGATCACACATTCAAGGCCAGCCTGGGCTGCATAGCAAGACCTTGTCTCAAAAACCCCAAACAAAAGAAAACAAAAAGACACCTCATTTTTAAAAAAAACCCAGAGAACCCTCACTGTCTCTTCCTGAGCGGCTCCATTCTGGAGGGTGAGGGCGCTGTGAGCTACCTCAGCTTCTTCTCCAGCCTTCTCGTGATTCCCCTCAAAGCTGCAAAACTCCTTCAGTCTCGTTGGATCCTTTCAAACTGGTGTTTTTAAAAACTCTGTTTCTTCATTGAGTATTTCAGCTTCCAAAATACCGTGCACCCAAATTCAATTCCCAAGTTACCAAGGAAAGGGCTGCAGTCCAGATTCTCTTAGGATCCCTTTGGTCAGCCTCGTGATCCACCAGGTCCCCCAAGAGGTTTGGCCCCCAGCAGCCGCACCTGCCCAGTTCCTGGGCCTCTGCGGAGGCCAGCCGCTCCCTCCTCATCCACCTGCATCTGTAGGTAGTCTGAGGAGGAAGCAGGGAGAAAATCACCACTCCCTGTTTCAGGGCAGGTCAGACTGGTGTGATTTATGCTCCAGAGCCCTGCACCCCTGGGATCAGGTGGAAGCTGGACATCATCTGCCACAGCCTCTCTCAGCATCGTTCCTCCACCCCCCCCCCTTTCCGTCACCCTCATTTGACCACAGCCTCCAAAACCCGCCTTATCTCATAGGTGCCCTATCTCTGGCTCACCTGGGCCGCACTGAATGGAAGATTGTCTTGGGCCACACATAACATGTAATATAGTTAATGTATATAAGCAATAACATTTCATTGATTTTTAATATTTTAATTTATTTTACAAACTAACACAGCAAGCCCAAGTTTAATGATTAAATAAGAAACTTTACGTGTCTGCTTAATAACAAGAAACGCCTGTCTTCGCAAGTGCACACGCGTGTCAGCAGGGTCAGCTACTGCTGTCAGTAACCGCTGCACTTCCCTCACCCAGCCGCTGTCCGATACACCTGGGTTCCCCTTACACGGATTGGTTAGCACGGCACCGCGCACTCTGTGATCCCCTCTAGTCTGCGCTCAAGCCCTGCACGATCAAATCATAAAAAATAACTCTAAAAATCACTCAGTAATCTTCAAAGTTTACAATCTGGTGGGGCCGTGTTATGAGCTGTCCAGGGCCACATGTACCCCTTGGGTGGCCGGTTGGATTGCTCCCGCCCCACTTGAAGCCCCCACTCAGACTGGACATCCAGGGCCATCTCCAGGGCTGGAGGCATGGGATAGATCACTAGTGTATTCCCTTCCATAGCCTTTTGATTTTCCTAAAATGACTCCTATTTTAAGCGTTCTTTTTATTATAAAAATTATACATGCTATGGCTACAAATTCAAATAGTGTCAAAGCGTATGAAGTAAAATGTAAAAGATTTTTAAGCCCCACCCTAAAGGCCAGCCTTAGTCTCCAAAAAGCAGTGTTTTTTAGCATCGTTCCAGAACATGTCTATGTATACTTAACCATATATATGTGCTTTCTACAATAATATTAATGTTTTGCTTATATCCAAATACTCATATATTATAAAATGCTTTTTCCTACTTCCTATACTCTCAGTACAAGACATCTCCCTCCAACATGGCCAATATTTGTTTAAAGAGGCATGATTTCTGTGACTGGCATGGTCTATCATGTCTGCAAACCAAAATGGGAAAACTAGTAGTGGAGAATTTTATTTTGGCACATGAATAGAATAGTCTGAGAAACTGTTTTCATTTTGCCCTTTGTTAATCTTTAAACCGGAATGCCTGAGGAGGGCTGTCATGGAACCTTTTGGATTAAGGCATGTGACTTGTCTGAGGGAGCCTCAGTATCTCCAACAATAGGGACAGAGTTCACGAGAGAAGAAATTGATGAGGTTCTATGTTATTCTTTATAGTACTCAAGAATGTATCAGCACAGAATCACATCAACGAAACTATCAAAAAGGAAAGTCAGCAAAAACATAGGCTAAAGGATCAAACTATCCTTTCAAAAGCATGTGAGTGAATGTGTATGTCTAACTAAGATATACTCAGATATAACAAGACATTCCTGAATGTATTTTAAGATATGTAACAAAAATAAAAATGTATCACAGTGAGATAGCAGCTCACACCCATTGAGATGGCTATTTTTTTTAAAGCCTGAAAGGATGTGGAGAAATTGAAACCTGTGTGTTGTTGCTGGGCATGTACAATGGGATAGGCACTATGGGAAACTCTCTGAAGGCTCTTTAATAAATGAAAAATAGAATTTCCCTATGACCAGCAATCCTACTTCAAGGCATATACCCCTAAGAATGGAAAGTAGGTCCTTTTTGAGACAGGATCTCACTACGTAGTCTAGGCTGACCTTGAAATCATTATTTAGCGAAATAAAGGACAGGACATGGCTGTGGAAGTTTTTGGTCCCATAGAAACTACTAAAGGAAGAAACCAAGAAGTCACCATGGGTCACATCCTCTGTCCTTAGAGAAAAGAGGTTAAGTATGTGACATCTGGACCCAAGGCTGAAATCCTGACTCTGCTCCTTTCTAAATTCCTGTGATCTCAGACACACCCCTCTATTCCTGTGCCTCATTGTTTATAAGGAGCTTGGAACGGTGCTTGGCCCCTAGTATGTTAAATAATGGAAACTGTCATGTATTTTGCCTTCACACCTACACAGTGGGGACTGTCCAGTTGTACTCCCACACAGAGAGGAAAGTAAGCTCAGGGAAGCAGACGGTCTCTTCTGAAGAGATGTCAGAGCTGAACTCAGGTCTCCTGACCCTCGATCTCAATTTTCAACACCTTCGGCCTATCTTACCACCACGTATCCAGGCCCTGCAGGATAACAGGCTGGTGGAGGAAAGGGAAAGCTCTACATAGTTTTTATCTGAATAAATAATTCATGCAAATGGTACAAAAAACGTAGATAGAAAAGACTATTCAGTGTAAAATGAGTCTGTTTCCCACCTCAGCTCCCTAGTGCTAAAGTTCCTGCTACAAGCCTGCACAGTGATGCGCTTTGTGTGAAAGAAAACCCTCAAGTGACCTGTCCTTTAGGATGCAGGTTTGGAAAGGCAGCAGCCAACCCTCAGATGTGCCTGTCTGTAAAAGCCGATGGACACAAGGGCACAGGGAGCAACTGGAGAGGCTTTTCCAGATGGTGACTCTGTGAGTGACTAAGCAGCAGCAGGAGGAGGGTGGCTGGGTATCCACCCTGCACATCTCCCTCCTCCGCTGCTTCTCTCCTCCGTTGGTGAGAACTCCAGAACATAATCACCTTGTATTTCTTATATAAGACGTGTTATTGAGGCTGCGTGTCTGTGTTCCCACCCACCCCTTCGTGTCATTAGCAAAAGCTCAGTGCCAGTCCCTCAATCCACGCCCAGGTCCCAACCCACTATACTGGTAGGGTCAGGACATGTGCATGGTCTACATTGAGAAAAAAACAAGAATCAGCACCAAAGACCGTCTTATCCACCCCCTGCCTCACCCTTTTTGTTCCTTTCCCTGCACTTTCATTTCTATTCTCCATTCCCAATTGCGTATTACACATATAGTGAATGGTGCTAGGCTTTTTATGCACTCATGATTTATGGTTATTCATCACATTAACTAAGTGGCTTTGCCAGGTAAAATATTGAGGCACCACTGCCATTATGACCTTGCCTTACATGATCTCATTGGCAGCTCGTGTTGCCATGACAACTTGGCTAGAGAAACTGGTACTGAGCATCAGTGAAAGGCAATATGAACACTTGTAAATGTGTACAAAAGGATGCAGACTTCCCGTCACACGTAGCTGTCATGCAGGAAGCTATGGATTTCTCAGTCCACACCCGCTTCTGCTCCCACATTTGTCAAGATTAGCTAAATATTTAACATTTCCGCCACTGATGGAACATTTACGGTGCTGTAAGTGTAAGAGAAAGGAATGAGAAGAAAACTTGAGAGCAACAGACATTCCTGATCACCCCCTACGAAACTCAGCTCTTTATAATGAATGCTTTTAATCACCCAACAACCCCACGAAGTGAGTGTATTAACTCCCATTTTACCAATAAAAAAAAAAAAAAAACCTAAGATTGAGTGTAGCATGGTTAATTGAAAGAGCTAGAGCCTCCCTCCCATTACTTTGAGGGGCTGTGTTGCTCCCTAAGGATCTTGTGGTTCAAAATTATTTCTCACTCGCTGAGTCAAAAACATATTTCCTGAAGTGGTCAGAGAGACCTGTAGCAGAATGACATTTTTTCCACTGATGACACAGAGCAAAGTGTATAGAGCACAGTGCATGACTCTAGAGATCTAAAATATTCTCCTAACCAAACCAGGCAGGCACTGAAAGTCACACCAAGCCGGATGATTTTGCAAACTGCCACTTATTTAAAAATCCTTTCATCACTCTGTCAGAAATAAGAACAATGCTCTGGAACTTCAGGGCCCTCTACAGAAGGTCATGCTGTTAGAGGAAGTTTATTTCAAGTTATTATGAAATAAAAACATGACCACCGGTGAGTAGGGGTGGGAATGATCTGGTGTCCTAGGTACTGAGACCAGTAAAGCAATTGGCCTCGGCACATCTTATGTAAGAGCGCTCAGTCTCTAGGCAAGTTAGGTAACCCTGTACAGAGTAAACAGAGCGACAGGCAGCCAGACCCGTCTCTCACAACGAGGAGGTCAGATGTGGACAGGGGTGTATGAGTCCTGCCTAACAGGGCACGGAACAGGGTCTGAACTTGTCTGAGATCAGGGCTGAGGCCGCAAGCATCCTCTTACCTGCGCTGCAGGCTTATTTTGATTTCGATGAACTGAGGCTGATAAAGATTTGGGAGATTGGGGACCCTCCGTGGCACTGCATGAAGTTTACACAATTACTGGCAAAAGCCTGGAGTTTGGAGACATAACACCTCTCAGGTGGGGGACCCAACCCTGCCACTGGGCAGCTGTGTTTCTGTGAGCTCGCTACCAACCTACTCTGCACCTGACATGCACTAAAAGAGGGCAGTTGTCCCTGAACACATACAGAAATTTATAAATTGCTAGTTATGATAAAGCTCATTCGGCGGAGAAATCCACATGATGTTCTAGACAATCAAATTCTAGAAGACGCGTTTCAGAATCATCTTCCATCTTGGCCTTACCCTGCAAGGCCGAGCTTGCAGTTATTGTATTCCCCAAACACCTTTTGAACCCCGCGATGCCTCAGCGGACCTGGGGTCAGGCCCAGCCACAGAGCCACGCCGGGCCTCCGCTCCTCCGTCCGCCCAGCAGGGGTAAGCCCGGACGCCGCGGCGCTTACATAACGCGATGACGTCACCGCGGGCGGCTCCGTGCGGCGGGGGCGCGGAGAGGGCCCCGCGCACGGCGCGCGCCCAGGCACGTTTCTCCATCTCAGCCTCGCGAGCTCGCCAGAGACCGCGCGAATACACCGAGCCCGGCGACCGAGGTTCCCGCGGGGCTGCGCGGCGGACTGCGTGGGCGGGGCCGCGGAGGTCACGTGGTCAGTCCCTCCCTCTTCCCCCCCGCCCCGGCGCGCTGGGCAGGACGCGCCCGCCACTCCGGGTGTCTCCCTGTTCAAGCCGTCTCGAGCGGGCGTGGCCAGCGACCTAGCAGCCAGAGGGTGGGCCTATTCGCTCCGGGCCGGGCCGTCGGGAGGGCTGAGCTAACAGGCGTCCGAGCCGGCGGGACTCGAGCCTGGAGGCGGAGCTGGCCCCGAAGGGGCGGGGCTAGAGCGTCGGCGCGGGGCGGGATGCGAGGAAACGGCTCGCATCTGGGGGCGGGGCCAGCGCGGAGGGGCGGGGCTCCGGCGCTGGCGGTCGGACTCACTTCTAGTTGTAACCCTGGTCGTAGGGTTCCTGGCTGCGTCAGACAGGGCTGGTTCTACATCGTTAGCCTAGACTCATCTCTGTACTTTCCCAGATGTATTTTTGTTTATTCTCTAAAAAGATGGGACGTGTGGACTGCAACAGTTCGCTTGAGCGTGGGCTTCAGGGCGGTGCGGGTTGTGCGCTGCGCCAGGTCCCCCGTCGGTGGTGCTGACGGCTCCCGCGGCGATCGCGCGGGGCCTCGTCGCCTCGGTCACCTTGCGTCCTCGAGGTGCGACAGCGGGCTCGCCAGTGGTTCTCAACACTGCTGCACGTCAGAGGCGTTGGCGGAGAAATTTTGTTTTGTTTCCGTGTGTACTTTCTGTCATCATGGTCTTTGCCTCAAGATGCTTAGCAATGACTGCATATTTTTAAAAAGCAATTTATATGAAATGTCTTTCTCCACTTTAATTTTACATTACTCTGCGAAGAAAAAAAACTCAAGCTGCTTTTAATACCAGACACACTTTCATGATTAACCAGCTAGGTAAAAGTTGGTGACTTTATTTTTCCTGCTGTGTAAAACAGATCTAGGCCTACAAAGATGGGACCAAGTAATAATTGTTTTTGAAAAGTGTGCTGCAAAAATGGATTGTGTGTTGTGAGCCATGTTTAAAATAACAGTTTTGGGCACCACCCCTTGAGATTGCGATGCAGCGACCCTGTACTGGACCTACGCTGGCATTTTATAAAAATCTTCCCCTGATTTTCATCTCTGAGAGACTTCCTGTCCTCCCTGCACCAGGGTTTATCACCTTCCATCATAGCAGGAAATGACGTGGAATTCCTTCATCCACCGGGTTTTGGAGAAAGTTCAGCCCTTTCTCAGGCCCATTGCTAAAGAGAATGGTGGGAAAAGTAGCCGTCAGCTCTGTTTCCCAGGTGACCCCTTAGCCCTGTCCCAATGAATTCAGACGAATAAATTGGCTGCCAGTCTCTTTCAAAGGGGGTGTCCTCTGGCAGTAGCCACTATTTACTGGACCTTTCCAAGTCACACAGAATGCTGCATGAATGCCAGCTGGTGTCTAACCTTTGGCTGGTCCCAGGAAACAAGCTTGTAAAAATCTCTCCCAGCTGAATATGGTCAAGCTCACTTGTCCCAGCACTCTGGGAGGCTGAGGCAGGAGGACAGAAAGTTTGAGCCCAACCTGAACCACTTGGTGACTTAGTGAGACCCTGTCTCAGAATTTAAAAGAATGAAAACAGGGCTATGAATGTAGCTCAGTGGGTTCAATTCAAAGTACTGGAGAAGAAAAGAATTGCTGCCTTGCTCTTAGACAGGGGCATTCCTGATTTTCCCTCCTTGAGGGAAAGTAGAAGTCAGGCTGAGGGCCCAAGGGTGGTTAGGGGAAATGAAATTTAGGTTTCCCTGCTGCTGTGCCTTTAATGAATTGAAGGGAAAGGTAATAACTAGTTTTGCTTTCAATGTGAGACATTGTAGTTAAGATTTACAATGTTTTCCTTGGCACCCCAGGCTATTTATAAAGCCTTCGTGTGTTGACCCCCTGGGCAGCAGGACCTGGTCACAGTCTCCTAAACCTGCCCTACACAATCATTCCCTGGGTAATTTATTTTTATTTTGCTTTTATTTTATGATGCTGGGGACTGAACCCAGGGCCTTCACCCTGAGCCACATTGTTAGATCCCTGCCCCCTTTTGTGAGACAGGAGCTTGCTAAGTTTCCTAGGCTGGGCTTGGGTTCAGGAAACACTACAGGTAAGGGTTCTCCCAGCTTTCACTTGGAATGTGAAGCCAGACTGCCGGACCACCCCAAGGTGCTGGCCTCAGAAATATACAGAAGGCTTTTCCAACCCGTTTCCAGGAGGGTCTGGTTTTGCTGGCACCTGTGGGTGTTGAATGAGTGGAAACCCTGCTTTGGCTTTATCACCTGTCATTGTTTGAATTTAGGCAAGTCATTTACTGAGACATAGAGACAGCTATCGAGTTTGTGAAAGCAAAATACTTTCCCCTCCAAAGGGGTGAGAAGATACATAAAATCCAAGACTTAATATTAACAACAGATTGAACCAGGATGGAATCCCAGCGTAGAAGGCAAAAATCCAAGGCAGAGGACAGAGGGCAAGCAGGACACGTCCTACAAGGCAGCCCAGCCCTGCTGCTTGGCTGTGCTCCCAGCGTGGAGTTGGAGGAAGAGGTTTAATCCACAGGAGCCATCCTCAGCAAACAGTCTCTAAATCAGATAAACATGGGAGCCCAGAGGCTAATGCTGTCTCTGGCTGGTGTCACAAAGAAAAGCTTTCAGTTTCCTGTCTCCAGCAAGAGTGTTCTTCCAGCCAGTTTCCAGAATATTCCCTGCTTGTTTTCTGGCACTGCTGTAGCATAGGAGACTTACTCATTGCCCACAGTGCCTTCTCCTGACCAGACCCCTATTCATTGATTCAGAGCCCTCACTAGAAAATGCTGTCACAGAGATTCCGGAACTCACTTCCACCCTCAGGGGAAAACAAATCTTCCTGCCTTATCTTTGTTTATAATTTAAAATGCTCTCTAGCTGGGCAGTGTGGCACACACCTGTATTCCCAACTACTAGGGAGGCTGAGGCAGGAGGATTGAATGAGCTCAGCAGTTTGAGACTAGCCTGGGCAACTTCATAAGACTCTGTCTATTAAAAAAAAAAAAATAATCCTGGCTTGGTGGTGCATACCTGTAAACCCAGCCCTTGGGAGGCTGAGACAGGAGGATTGTCGCGAGTTAAAGGCCAGCCTGGGGTTCACAAGGTAACCCTGGATTTCATACCAAGAGCCTGTCTCAAAAAAACTGAAATAGAAAAGAAAGGGGGGCAACTGAGCTAAATTTTGGACATGGAAATTATTTTTTTTTAACAATGACTGGTATTTATTATGCTCTTAATATGTTCTGAGTGTTGCTAAGTGCCTTACACATATGATCTCATTTAGACCTCCCAAGAGATAGCTCTTCGTATCTGCTTTCTGCAAATAAAGAGATGAGTTAAGAAAGGTTAAGTCAACACACAGCACTGCATAGCTGTTAGGAGGTAGAACTTCAGTTTAAACCCAGGATTCTGCCTGTAATCCCAGTACTCAGGAGGCTGAGGCAGGAGGATTGTTGCAAGTTTGAGACCAGCCTGGGCTACATAGTGAGCTCAAGGCTAGTCTGAACGGCATAGTGAGAACCTGTCTCAGAAAAAAGGTCAAAAAATAAAAAATAAATAAATAAAAAATAAACCCAGGATTTTCAGTCCAAGGGTTTGGTATTGATACTATTTTCAGTTTCAAGTCAAACTTTCGTGCAGTCTTTAAGAACCCTTGTTTGGCCCACTAACTGGGTCCCTCATGGAATAGCAGCGGAGTAGGGCAGTGCCTAAGCTGTCCCAGATGTTCAGGAGAACTGCTGATGGTACAAACGGGAATATTCCTCATGTTCTCCTAAGCCGGCCTTGACTGAGGCAAGATGCGATGCCTGCCCTGTGGCAGTGACTTCCAAACCGAACCCGAGCTCATAAATATTGTTTGGCCTTTTCCTGGAGTGTCCAGGGCACATAGCTGGCAGCAGGCCAGCTGCTGGCAGTGTGTGTACACAGGGAGGGCCCTAGGCCTCTTGTGGAACCTTCAGCTCAAGAATTCTGCTCTGTATTGCAAGGAAAACTCACTGGGCTCTTGGCAAGAGAAGCAGGCCCTGAGACCCGCCTGCCTGTGGGAAAAGGTTGGCCCTCGAGGCCGCCTGCTGTGTTCCCCACTTCTGTTTCCCCTGCCCTGAGCTCTTTCCTGGAAATACTGGAAAGTAAAGGTATAGGAGCTGTCTGTAAAGAAAGAAAGAGAAATAGCTAGGGAGCCCGGGATTGTGCCTATCTATATATGACGCCTGTATGCAAATTAGAGAAAGCCTTTCTTATTTTGCTTTGCTGTCATCTGCCAGAAAATTGTCATAATGCGGATACAAATCCAGCTACTGTGATCCAAACGGCATCCCTCAACTTGTGCTATTCGCACCCTGCAGCCCCGAAGGAGCCTTGGCTTCTTCCCAAGCTGATGAGGCAGAACTCAATCCCTAGCTTCCTGCTTTTTCACTCCCTGGTAGCAAACCTCCCTCTTTCCCCCAAGTTAGAGAGATACCTGCCGTGAAGTGAAATAAGCATGACATTAATGGTCTCCTAAGCTTTTTTCCCAAATGGTCAGAAGCTATCCATCTGTTGAGGGTTCTTTTTTCTTTTTTCTTTTTTTTTTTTTGTTTAATGTGTGTGACACTTCCAAGGATCAGAGGCAGTCAGAGAAAGATAGTTGGAATGCAGTGTAGTGGTGCATGCCTATAATCCCAGTGCTCTGGGAGGCTGAGGCAAGAGGATCACAAGTTTGAGCTCAGCTTGGGCAACATAGTGACTTAGTGAGACCCTGTCTCAAAATAATTTTTTTAAAACAAGGGCTGGGGATGTAGCTCCGTATGAAGGCCTGGGTTCAGGCTCCAGTAGACACACAAGAACAACAAAAAAGATAATTGGGATGTCAAATCATTGGAATCCCCAAATAGTTTCAAACAGTTGGGAAGACAAGGACATGTAGGCTCTGAAAAGATGGCAATGTTCATTCCTTCGTGAGGGCAGGAGGGAAGCCCAACAGTTGAGGAGGCCAGGGAAGGCAGGAGTGCTGAGTGTGTGGTAGGAGGACAGCTCTGCCGGGGCGGAGAGTGATGACCCAACCCAGAATTATGCTTTTTCCTGCAGGGCTGTGCTCTGGACTCCAGTGCTGTTCTTTCCGTGGGTCTGTGTATCCAGAAGTGGCTGTGAATCTGCACCTAAGGACTTGTCCTTACTGTCCCGGAGGTCCAAGTTCTCTAAGAGCCTTCTGGGTCACCGCAGGGACCAGTGGCGCTGGAAAAGTGCCTGCTGCTGAAATAGCCAGGCAAGGTAAGCAGCTTGCAGGTGGCCCCCATGAGAAGAGCTGGGTGAGCAGGTACTGGACAGTGCTCCCGTGGAAATGGGCACAACTGCTTGTTTTCTGAGCTTCCCCCTGACCTAAAATCCCTGTTAACCCAGGGGAGCTGGCACCTGCCACGTGTCGCAGTGTTTTCTGAATAAACACAGCAAAGAACTCAAAAAAAACCTGGCAATGAGAATCATGAATGGAGCTTTAAAAACAAACCCAAAAGCCCTAGAAGGATATTGGGGTAGGGGCTAGAAGTCCACTGCAATTTGGATGTGGGCCCCCTAGAGAAGAAGCAGTGCCTCCCTGAATATCTGGAGAGGGAAGTGCAGGGAACACCCCCTTCCCGGTGTTCAGGCCTAACCTGGGCAGTAAAGGAGCCTCTGGGATCACCGAGTGGCAGAAGTCTCCATGCTGGATTTCCTGCATGAACTTGCTGTCCTGGGTCACCGAGCAGTGGTGTGCGTGCTGGAAAAGTTCTCCGCATCTGTCCAAGCCTGTTCTCCATGAAAAACTGAGGTTCCTGCAGAAGTTGTGGAAATAAATTGGGAAACGATCTCCTCTCAAGAAGCTGAAGATGTTCCTTTATTTTCATCCTCTCTAGATCCGAAGTAAGCATTTTCCAGGAGAATGTTATACCATTCAGAGCTTTACTTAATTATCTGCCAAGTTCAGGAAAGGATTAACTGCATCTTAGCAACTGGGAATCGCGCTGGGGGTTGTGCGGAGGTGGGACAAAGGCCGGTTTCATGGCCAGCCTGGAGCCTCCTGTGAAACAGGCTTGCTCCCAAAGTGGGCGTTGAAGAAGGTGGAGATAATGGACTCCGTAAGGTGGATGCTTCATGGCCAGTGCCAAGGTAGCTCCCTGTAGGTAAACTTGAGTGAGGGTAGAATGGCATTTGCTAGAATAATATGAGGGCCATTTCTGCATTCAGTATTCAGTAACTCTTTCTTGAGTCCCTGCTACATGCTAGTCCCGTGGTTCTACATGAGATCATTGGGAGCCTGGATCCAGCATCTGGATGGTTAAAAACTCCTTCAGGCGAATCTTAAATCCAGCCAGGGTTGTGCCCCTGGGTCAGGTGTGACCCCAGGTGATGCAGATGTGGTCAAGACTGACATTCTTACCTTTGATACATTCAGACCCTTAACAAAATCAGGGCATGCCGGCTTCACTGTCAGTCAACCCAGGTAGGCAGGAGAGAAGGTTCCAGTGTCACTTCACTATTATCCTTACCACGCTAACTGTGGGATCATGCAGCTAGATTTTCCAGAATAGCGTCAACCTCAAGGATCCTTTTTATGGTTACACGTCTTCACCTTTCACTCAGAAAAGCTCGTTTCCTTAGGTATGCTGTAACGCACAGGTGGTTTCATTGAATTCCACCAGGTGGCACAGTTCACTTGGTTTGTGATCCAGAACAGGCAGAGGGTGTCCACGGTGAGATCATCAGGAGAGTTGT
Source organism: Chinchilla lanigera (assembly GCF_000276665.1). Taxonomy (NCBI): domain Eukaryota; kingdom Metazoa; phylum Chordata; class Mammalia; order Rodentia; family Chinchillidae; genus Chinchilla; species Chinchilla lanigera. Next base: position 5,102,431 of record NW_004955431.1, on the reverse strand, counting down.
AGCCAGGTGAGCTTCTCTTCGCTCCCTTCCTGGGGCTTCTTGCCTCTGTGATCAGCTTTCGGGAGACTGAACAGCTCCCTGCCTTCTCTGGCCTGACAGCGGCCTGTGTTTGTGCTTCTGCTCTGGAGCCACACTCTTGAGCAGCTGGCTTTCACCAGGGATAAGTAGGGCCCTGAGGTCTGACCCTGTGGCCCTCAGCTGCTGGAGAAGCCAGCAGGAAGATACTGATCCTTGCCGTAGGGACAGCAGATCGGACAGTGGTCCTGTCAGGTTTTCTATCCCAGAGGGAGCCCATGTCAGTGAGACACATCCAGGCCGACTCAGGTGCCACTGAGCTGAGTCCAGCGTCCTTCCAGTGAAGAGGAGAAACTGAGCGCATTTTGGTCTGATGAAAGCCCTTTCTAGCAAGATCTTTTGGGCCTGGCCATAACTCGTGGTTTTCCTCTACAGGGAGAAGCAGATCCAGGACTGGAAGCAGGAATTACAGGGCTCAGTGCAAAATCAAAACGCGAGACCCTGTGTAAAACTTAAGGCTTTCCAGACAGTGAAGGCAGAGCGTTAAACTAAGCCCTTCTGAGTGCGGGGCCTGGGCAGCAGTATGGACCATGTGCCCACAAGGCTGTCCCCACTGTCCCCACTGTCAGGTGGAGAGGAGTCACCACAGCACATTCACTGTCACTCAAGAGCATTATCGTTCAGTTCCCAGCCTGTGAGCCTCCTTCTCCAGCAGATCCCGCCAGGGGAGCCCCTGGGAGGAGAGCAGGGGGCAGCGCAGACAACATCTGCCCCGGCTTAGATCAAGGCCGAAGATAAAGCTGCCTCCATCTCCAGTGGAATCTTTTGCATTTGCATCAGTTCCTGAAGATGGTTGTGACTGTTTTTATAAATAGCACGCTTAGAGCCAGTGACTGTTCCATCGCTCTTCTCACAGGAGTCCCTAGTCTCAGGCCATTGGGTGCCTCACAGAGGCTTGGTGCTGGCAGTGAGGAGCGGCACGGGGGTCTCTAACTCTTCCTCTCTGTCTGCCTGTGCCGCTGTGACCCGCTGCTGCTGGTCTGGAGACTGAAAGCTGCCTGCTTCCTGCTGATAACTTGCAGTTGAGCTGCCTGGATGCAGTACAACAAGAATACTGACCTCAGGCTGTGGGCGTGTTGGCCACAATTTTTTAAAAGTGGCTTTATGTAGAAAATGATGTTTGCATGGTTGTGTTTATATCAAGCCATCCTTATGTCCAGTTGCACCATTTCTGGAAGGGATATCGAGCTGAAAAGGGGATCAGACCTATTTCCTAAGGTTGGGAGAGAGAGCAAGCCCTCTGACTGCTCCCCTCCTGTGCACACAGACCGGGAAATCACACCCCCCTGTGTTGGTGAGTAGCCTCAGCACTCAGAGCTCAGAGTCCAGGGTAAAGAGTTCCTGATAAGTTATACTTTTTTTTTTTTTTTTTTTCTGATTTGTTATACCCATGCATGTGGCTTCCCTGAGTCAGTGTCTCCTCTGGCTCTGCCAGAGATCCACTGTTCCTCCTGTTGCTCCCTTCCACAGCGTTGTTTGCTCTGCATACAGGCAGGGTGGTGCATACCTGTAATCCCTGCACTGGGAGGTTGAGACAGGAGGTTCTCAAATTCTAGCCTAACCTAGACAGCTTACTGAGACTCTGTCTCAAAATTTTAAAACAATATTTTTTAAAGGGCTGGGGATGTTGCTCAGTTAGTAGGCTCTTGGCTCCAACTCTATTGCCTCTTTCCCAAGGGGGGAAAAAAATCATGGTGCCCAGGCAGGCTCTGATTTTGTCCTGCATAGCAAGCAAGACTATCGTCACTCAGATCCTTGTGCACTGGGGCAATGCTTTTAGCTTCCCTGAAAGACAGGGGTTAAAAGCGTTCTTCAGTTTTAACATATATTTGAATGTAAACCATATGCCAGGCAGTGTGCTTGGAGCTGGAGACATAGAGACGACAGAGACAGACACAGACTGTCGCAGTCATGTGCAGTATACAGTGATTAACCAGCAATTTCTTGGAAGCATGTGTGCCTGCCCTGGGCCTTCTGTTCTGCTCGGTATCACAGCAAGGGTGGGCTGGGGGTCGGACAGTATGTTTTACCAGCCCTGATACCAGCCATGTCTAGCAGGTACAAGAGGAAGATTTGTGGGTGGGAGGATCTCCTCTATGGTTTTTACTTCCTGTTCCTGGGCTCAAGTCACACTACATTCTCTCTTTGTTCCTTGAATGTGAGCTGGTAGATGCTTCCTGTTATTACTAATCTCTGGGTTACTTCATCAGTCCTCTCCTTTTCCTTTCCCACTGGGAACACCAATCCCTGCATTTAGTTCCCTCTGTTGAAAGTGGTTTCTGTTGCATCCTGATTGAGATAACGTGATAAATGCTACAACATGAGAAGTTGAAGCAAAGCATCCTAGGAACATATGGCTGTCACTCAGTAGCAGTAGTTATCATTACAGCAAGTCGAGTATCCAGAACGCTTACACCAGAAATGTTTTGGGTTTCAGATATTTTTAAAATTTTGTAATATTTTCATATACATAATGAAATATCTTGGGAGTGGGTCACAAACCAGAATTCATTTATGTTTCCTATAGCTCGAGAGACATTTTATACAATATTTTAACATGCTTCTGCTGGCTTCAACACCAGTGGTACATGCATGACTATCCTGTTTGGCAGTTTGTACCACTGGTGTTACAGGTAGGACTGTCCTGTGCTCAAAAAGTTTCAGTTTTTGGAGCATTTTAGATTTTTGGATTAGGGCTTCGCAAGCTGTATTATTGATATCATTGTTCACACTAATATTATTACTATCCACAACCTTACACTCTTGGCATCAAGTTCCCTAGTTCTCTTCATTTGTTCCTTCCACCCTGCTGTGTGGGAGTTGGAAGCCTTTGAGTTCCCAGGAGCAGAAGGGGTGTGTGGCAGAGCAGTGAGGGACTAAAGGGCAGGCCCTGTCCTTGACTGAGCGGACATCAAGGGTGGAGGTCCTTTGGGTGATGGTATACAGCAGGCAAGGTGAGTCAGGTGAGCATAGGGAAACAGGGCCTTAGGGAAGACTTTAAGCCATGGGGGAATCAGACCTTCTGGTACACACTGGCTTAATAAATCAGATGTGTGAATGTATGCAGCGTTCAATGCCATTCCAGGGTGACCTTTGCAGTGTGATGCATATGGCCGCAAGCTTGGGGGAAGGACTGCCTGTTGTCACAGAACAAACGCCCTGCTCACTGTCCACTTGGCACAGTGCTCCCAAGGAGCCTGTGTGGAAAGCCAGGCAGACCCTGCTTCAGCTTCATTATCATCTTGCTGTCTGGATAGAAGGACACCAGACTTCTGTTAGGCAGTTACCTCCATGGCAGCATTATTTTAAGTAGAAGTTTAATTTATTTTAGAAGAGTTTTAGATGCACAGAGAGATTGGGACAGTAGTACAAAGAGTTCCCATTTGCCCCACAGCCAGTTTTTCCTTTGTTAGCATCTTTCATTACTATGGTTCCTTTGTCACAGCTAATGAACCAGTACTGATACAATATTACTAACTAAACTCTATACTTTATTCAGATTTTCTCAACTTTCCCCTAATGTTCTGTCTCTTTTCCTGAATCCCACTCAGAACTCTATATTACATTTGCTTGTCATGTCTCCTGGGCTCTTCTTGGCTTGAACAGTTTCTCAGACTTCCTAGTTTCTGAGGACCTTGATAGTTCCAGGAATACTGGTCAGATATTTTATAGGATGTCCCATGGTTAGGATGTGTCTGATATTTTTCATGTTATTAAACCAGAATGACAGGTTCTAGAGGGAGAGATTGAAAAGATGCAGGTGCTCAGGGAGGATTTTAGCTGCTGTTGCTCCCTGGTGTGGCTGGAAGGTGCTGTCAAGTGCTTTATATCTTGTGGGGGACTGAGCTCATCAACATCAAACACCAAGATGAAAGCAGGAGTTTCTACTCTCCACCTGCGTCAGACAAGCATGATTTCCAGCTACTCATGAATGATTGGTTTATCTTTGCAAGTACAGTAGTCCTTATTAAGATTAAATACTCCCTCATCCCTCATGGTGAAAAGAATGTGTGCATTGCTTATATTTGCTTATTGTGTATGTTGGTTAGCTTTCCATCACTATGACAAAACACCTGAGACAATCAGCTTATAATGAGAAAGGTTGATTTTGGATTAGTTTTGGAGGTGCCAGTCCAGGATCCATTGGCTCCATTGCTTTGGACCTATGGTAAGACAGTACATTATGGTGGCAGTGTGTGGCAGAGCAGAACCACTCACCTCATGGCCAGGAAGCAAAAGAATGAGGACGGGCCAGAGTCCCACAAGCCCCCTGGCAGGCAAGCCCCCAATGATCCAAAGACTTCATGCTTGCATTCCTTCCCAAAGACCCTACCACCTCCCATGAATGCAAAACTGGGGACCAATCCTTCATCACATGGCCTTTGGGGACATTCAAATCCAGACTCTAGCATTGTGGGACCTGCTTTGTACAAATAGATCTGTCTCCGTGATGTTACCTCATGACTTCTAGGCCATGCTATAGCTGGATGGTGACTTAGCCACAGAACAAAACTCAGTTGAATTTTTTCCATTTCAGTAACCACACTTGGGCCCCAGGGTTTAAAGCATTACTACACTGGGGCTCAATGGCTCCTAGGATGAATCTTTTTATTGTGTGGATCTGAAGAATGGAATTTTTACATGTATTCCCCTGTTCCCAGCTCCCTCTCCTGACCAAGCAGATCACTGGCCTCTCCTCTCCTCTGGGTGTTCTCTGGTCTCTTCTTTTGTTCCACGGGCAGACAGATTTTTAAAAAATCTTTTGATGATGCTTCATTTCCTCAGGCTTTGGGCTTGTACTTTTCATTCTGAGATACCTTGGGTGCTTCCAGAAAGCTCAGGGAGTTGGTGAAATGCTCAAAGCAGAATTGGCTTCACTCACTTGGGTTGTGTGGTAGTTCCTAACATGGATCTTGAACAAATGATGCACAGTACTGTTGGCTGGGAAGGGTTTGAGGCAGTATAGAAGGCCCCAGAAGGAAAGGGTTAGGTGTCTAGACTCAGGCCATAGTCACTGGTCCAGGCTTGCAGCTGACCCAGGTATGAGTCAGCAGCCTTGTGTCCACTTTGGCTGGGCAAGGGCCTCACAGACATTTTTTTTCCTTTTGAATTGATGTATAATAATTGTACATATTTATGACCCAGACATTTTAAAAGACCCCAGTCCTGTACAGACAATACTCTTCTCCTTTGAAGGTAGAAGAAGATTCAGTTGTGCCAGACTAGCTAAATATGGTATTTAAGTTGACTTTAGACTTTCTGAGTCATGAAAATGTAGGGTAGTTTCTGCTTTCTCTTTCTCTTAGGGTAAAAAAATATATCGTAAAATATGTAGAAAGAAATTTTGACCATAGCTTTGTGTCCTATGGCTCAGTGAATAAGGAAACAGAGGCCAGGTACCAATTTTTCTGCTTTCTCAAAGGAACTATGGCTTTTACTCAGATCTTTGTCTTTAGGTTTAGTACTCCAGTCTCTGGTGATAAGTTATATATGTGCACTCATATTCAAAGAGAATCCTTGCGTTTTATGGATGCTTAGAATGCAAGTTTGGGTTCATGTATGGGTCACAGAGAAAAAGGTTTAAACAACCGCTGTACACTAACTATACATGGCTATGAATATTCTCATAGGCGAAAGAGAGCATTTGACATGGCTCCTTCTTCAAGGAGTAGCATCAATACCCTATGCAAGGCAGAAGTTGGCAAACGTCATAAGCAAGTTCTGGGACAACAGAGCAAGTTATCAGCGTATATTTATAGTGTGCCTAAGAAATTGTCTTAAAAATACTGACAAAAATCCTAAATAAATGGCAGCAAGAAACTGTAATATATCCATGCAAAGAGATGTTTAGTATCCATTAAACATGTAGGGTAGCTGAGCATGGTGGCAAACACTCACAATCCCACGTACTTGGTAGGCTGAGGCATGGGGAACATGAGGTTGAGGTCAGCTTAGGCAACTTAGTAAGATCCTGTCTCAAAATCAAAATTTTAAAAACGATGTATCTAAAATGGTCAAATTCATAAGGCCAGAGAGTGGTCTGGTGATTACCATAGCTGCAGGAAGGAAAAGTGGGAAAAGGAATTAACTAATCAACATGCATAAAGTCTCAGGTAGGCAAGGTGAAAAATCTCTATGACATACTGTACAGATATGCTGTACAACATTGTACCTACAATCAGCATAATGTATCATACACCAGTGAATCAAAGACCTATTTCTTCAAAAGACTAAACAAAATAGACCACTGCTTAGCCAATGTTACCAAAAACAAAAAGAAAAGACCCATATCAATGCAACTAGAAATGGAAAAGACAAAATCATGATGGACACCATCAAAATTCAAAAGTTTATTAGTAACTACTTTGAAAACCCATACTCGTGTATATTGAAGAATACAGAAGAAATAGATTATATATGAATTGCCAAAACTGAACCAAGAAGATACTTTAAAAATTCCTGAATAATCTAATAATAGGCAATTAAATTGAAGCAGTAATAAAACAAAAACCCTACTAAGAAAAGCCCAAGACCTGATGGATCCCCACTGGATTTCACAAGAACTTCAGGAAAGACCTAACATCAGTACTTTTCAAACCTTGTAATGAAATTGAGCTATAGTACTGCCAAACTCATTCCTGGAACTAGAATTATTTTGACTCCAAAACCAGAGAAGGACTCAGTTAAAGAAGAAAACTACAGACCAATTTCTTAAATGAATATAGGTGCAAAGATCCTCAACAAGATACTGGCAAATAGAATGCAATAAGTCATTGAAAAGATCATACATCTTGACCAAGTAGGCTTCATCTCAGGGATGCAAGGATGGTTTAATACAGGAAAATCAATAAATGTAATATATCATATAAACAAGCAAAAACAAAAATCACATGAACATCTCCACAGAGGCAGAAAAAAAACTTTGACAAAATCCAACATCCATTCATGATATAAATACTGAAGAAAACAGATATAAAAGGATATTATCTCAATCTGACAAAATCCATTTATGACAAACTTACTACCAATATCAATATTTAATGGAGAAAAACTGAAAAATTTCTCTCTAAAATCAGAAACAAGACAAAGATGTCTTCTATCACTATTCCTGTTCAACATAGTACCTGAAATTATCTGGAGCAATCAGGCAAAAGAAACAAAAGATGTGTATATATATATATATATATATATATATATATATATATATATGGAAGAAGTCAAGCTAACCTTATTCACAAATGACAAGATACTTTGCATAGAAGACAAAGCATTCCACAAAAAGACTCCTAGAACTAATAAATTCAGCAAGCTAGCCAGCTACAAAATCATATAAAAATCAATAGCATTCTAGTACACCAATAATGAATACTCAAGAAAGAAATTAGGAGAAAAATACCATTCACGGTAGCATCCAGAAAAAGTAGATATAGTGGTACCTTGGTTCACGAACTTAATTTGTTCCATGATTCTGGAAAAGATGGCTATGTTCATGTTCATGCAGGAAAGATGGTTGTTGTATTTGTCACTTGATGCAGAGTTTGAAAACAAAAAAAAATTTTGCCAACACTTATGTTTGTGAACCAGATTTTTCACAAACAAAAACATTCATAAACCGAGGTACCACTGTAATTAAGAATTAACCTAACAAAGAAAGTAAAAGACTTCTATAACAAAAATTATGGTACTTTGAAAAAGGAGATCAAAGAGGACAATGAGAAAATGGAAAGATATCCCCTGTTCCTGGACAGGCAGAACCAATATTGTCAAAATGACCATTCTTCCATAACTGATATGTAGATTTAATTCAATCCCAATTGAAATACCCACAACATTGCTCACAGAAGTAGAGAGAACAATCCTGAATATCAGATGGAACCACAAGAGATCCAGAATAACAAAAGCTGTCCTGGGCAACAAGAGCAAAGCAGGAGGCATCACAGTTCCAGATTTCATTATATTACAAAGCTGCAGTGATAAAAACAACATGGTACTGGCACAAAAACAGACAAGTGAGTCAGTGGAACAGAATAAATGATGCAGAAACAAGCTGAGGCATATTCAGCCACCTGATCTTTGACAAAGAGACCAAAAGCACCTGCTGGAGGAAAGACAGCCTCTTTATTAAATGGTGCTGGGGAAAATATCTGTCCACATGCAGAAGATTGAATCTAGATCCATATCTCTCACATGTACTAAACTAAAATCAAAAAGTATCAAAAATCTCTATTGAAACAAATCTGTTGGAAGATAGATAAAACTCTTGAAGGCACAGGTAATGGCTTTCTGAATGGAACCCCAATGCATAAGAAATAACATCAAGAATCAACAAATGGGAGTCTTATTTTTAAAAGAGATAGTAGGAAAGAGATAGAGCTTTTGCAAAAGGAAGAGGACCAAGAGATGGAGGGAGGGAGGGAGAGATGGAAGGGGGAAGGAATAAAAAAAATTTAGATGTGTACATGTACAAAGTCCCCATGATGAAGGTAATCCTTATATACTGCAAATAAATACTAATTTTTTTTAAATTTAAAAAGTTTCTGCACAGCAAATGAAACAATCAACAGAGTGAAGAGACAACCTACCAAATGGGGAAAATTTTTGCCAGATACTCCTTGGATAGAGGACTAATATCTACAATATATAAAGAACTGAAAAAAACTAGACCTTCTCCAAATGAAAGACCCAATAAAAACTGGGCAACTAAAATGGATAGACACTTCTCAGAAGAAGTACAAATGACCAATAAATATATGAAAAAATGTTCATCTCCAGCTACTAAAGAAATGCAAATTAAAACATCATCTTATTCTAGGAAGAATGACTGTCACTAAGAAATCAAATAATAAATGCTAGTAAGACTATGAGGAAGGACACTTCTGCATTGTTAGTGGGAAGGTAATCTAGCACAACCACTATGGAAAGCAGTATGGAGATTCTTTTAAAATCTAAAAAGAGAAATTCCATTTGACCCCATTCTTCTTCTTCTAGTTATCTTGCTGAAAGAGTTAAAGATGTCATGCTACATTGATACAGGCATACCTGTGTTTATAGCAGCACAATTCATAATAACTAAGCATTGGAGGCACCCTGTATGTCCATCAACAGATGATGGATAAAGAAAATGTGGTATTTACACACAATGGAGTACTACTCTGCTACAAAGTTTGAGTTATTTGGACAAATTGAAGTCATTTGTAGGAAAATGGGTGCACCTTGAGGGTATGATGTTATGTGAAATAAATCAGATACCCAAGCTTAAATATCACATAAGAAATATCTTATATGAGAAACACAAAGTATACATAAATTTAATAGCAAAATAAAAGTAGATAATAAGGAACAGGGAGACAGAGCTTTTGCGAAGGAGAAGGAGACCAAGAGATGGAGGGAGGGGGACAGGAAAGGGAAAAGGGGAAGTAAAAAGAAGTAAGATGCATCACATACATGTGCCAGCTCCCCTAGTGAGTGTAATCACTATGTGCTACAAACATGTACTGCTGAAAATAAAAATTAAGAAAAAGAAGGTGCTGTATATCTCATGTTAAGTGTTCTTATCACAATGAAATGAAAGGCATATTGTTAAGGGAAAAAGAAGGATGTAGGACAGTGTACAATCTGATCTTATTTGTGTGGAAAATGGATACACATATACACCTTTAAATATATATTTATATTATTTATATATATATTCTATATATATGTGTGTGTGTGTGTGTACATATATATATATATATATGATTGAAAACTGGTGGTCAACTTATAACACCCAGCTGAAGTGAACCAGCATGGTGCTGGGTGTGGGAGGCCCACCTGAGGACTGTTGCCAGCAACATAAGAGGGAGACCTGGAGAGGAAGTGTAGAAGCTATTGTGTGCTGTTAGAAGCTCTAGGGAGCTCTTGGTTTTCCTGGAGGAGCTTGTCGTGCTGGCTTTCCTGATGAACTTGGCTGTTCTCTTTGTGGAAGGAGGTTGGGACCTTACTGTCACTGAGAATGGCTTTGATTCACTTTGGGGGAACTCTGCTCCTCACTTTGAGCATTGCTTCCTGGCTCCAGAAGGGAAGATGGTGCGTCACTCAGTCTCCAGGAAAAGCTTGTTGTGTTGGCGTTCCTGATATGGATTCGGCTCTTCTCATCATCAGAGGAGCTCGGGACCTCACTGTTGCTGAGGATGGCTGTGGTACTTTTGAAAGAGCTCTCTTTCTTTCTTTGAGCATCACTTCCTGGCTCCAGTGTAGATCCCTCAGGCTGCTAGCACAGATCCTTCATCCCGCTGGCACAGACTTTCTAGCTTCCACCACTGACCTTTGGGCCCTCCCAGTGCAGATGGGTGAAACAGGCCTGCATGAGATATTGTCATGGGCTCTGGGCCTCCAGCTGGACTCTTGGGGGGCATTGTTATGGGCTCTAGGTCTTCAACTGGACTCTTGCAAGACATGCCGTGGGATCCAGGCCCTCAGCTGGATTCTTTGGTCTTTACTGTGTGGGCAGATTTCTGCACTCTCTTTGTATATGAGTCTCTGAGTGACTATTATAAAATAATTCTATAAACTATGTGTCCTGTATTGTTTCCCCATGCAGAACCCCAAACTACAATGATAGATAGATGATAGATAGATAGATGGATAGATAGATAGCATATGCTTGACATTTTTCTGGATCATTCACTAGAAACTGTACACAATGGTTTACTTCTGAGGAATGAAACTATTATTTTCCATTTTATTTGTTTCTTTTTTTTTTTTTTTTTTTGGTTTTTCTCCGGTACCGGGAACTGAACTCACGACCTTGCGCTTGCCAGGCAGGCGCTTTTGCCACTGAGCTAAATCCCCAGCCCCTATTTTCCATTTTATATCATTCCAAAATATTTGACTCTGAGAAACCATGTATACATATCATTTTTAATTTAAAAATACTAGTTTACATCTTTTTTTAGAAAAACAAGAATTGCTTTTTTTTCTGGTTTGGAACATCTTTCTACACGTTATGGACTTGTTTGATCCCCCCAAAATCTAGAAATTTCAGGCAGGAATATGAACCCAATGTTCTAGTGAGCTTTGCACACATAAGTGGAGGATAAATCTTATGATTGTACATTTCACCACTGTGGGGATACGGTGGATGTGTATGTTTTTGTCAGAATCTTACTCTTTTACAGTTACAACTATTCACTTCATTGGGCTTCCTCATTGTATTCAAGAGGAGACGGAGCTGGTTGGGTAGATCTGTGGGGAAAGGAAGGGACCACTGACTGGGCAGGTATCAAGGGAGGATCAGCGTATTCTGTTTCTCAAAGTCATGTTTTATATATCTAAATTCCTGAGTTCTAAAGACTTAGGGATCAGTGCATTAAAATTAGAGGCTCAGAAAAAAATAAAAAGCATAGTCCAAAAGATTATCTGCTGTAGACAGGCAAATCTTTCAGTAACATCATCACGGTAAAACTCCAGAAAGCCTGCGAGTATTCAGGTGGGAAAGTGCCCAGTTTACTTTTCCCAGACATGCCTCGGCTATGCTACTTTTCTATACAAATAGTTTGTAATGTGCTCCAAACTGTCACTTCTGGCCAGAGACTGGAGTTGCTTTGTCCAATGTGATTATAGAGCGTTTGAAATATGGCTAGTGGACACTGAGATGTGCTGTAATTATAAAAATCGGCAGGTTTGGGAGAGTTAGCGTGAAAAAATAATATCTGCTATCTCGTTTATATTTTATATTGGTTGCTTTGCTGAGATGATACTACTTTGGTTGAATAAAATCTTTTATTAAAATTAATTTTACCTGGAGTTTTTGGCTTATTTTTGCCTGTTTATTTGTAGTGCTGGGACTGAACCCATGACCTTGCACATAATAGGTGGGCACTTTACCACTAACTTACATCTCCAGCCTTTCTTTTTAGTTTTTGAACTCAGATACTAGGAAACTTACAATTAGATATTTCTATTGGACATTTCTAGTCTTGAAAAACTCCCAGGGCACTTTCTTATGAATTAGTTTGCCCAGCGAAAGCCTGTTAATTGGAGATCTTTGCACAATATTTTGGCAGAGTCCTCTGCGAGTGGTGTTTTCCTGGAAGGACTTTGGAGTGAACAGACAAGTGAGCAGAATCGTCAGCATCACCTGAATGTGGGGGAAGAGCCATCGGGCTGGGCATAGTAGTGCAAGTTTGGAAACAGGTCCTGTGGCCCTATTTTTCTTTACTTTGAAATAGGTATTGGGATTTCTAGATCAATAATGCAGGTCACATGGTCAATAAAAGAGCTCACAAAAGATGGGTTTGAAAAAGCTTTGCTACTAATACTCTACAAGCGAGTATTTTATATTTCTTGCTTGTTTTTAGCAAAGTAAATATAGATTAACCACAGAAGGATCAAAAATCATTGATTGATTGTTTTGATTCTTGGTCTTTGGTACAATTACACTTGATTTAAATTTATAGTTAATTGCATGTACTTTTCTTCATAAAACATTCTTTTCATGTTTTTGTAATATGCATCAACTCCTGAATTACTTAGTGTTTTTCAAGTATGTTTTTTCTAGGAAGCTCAAGGCTCATTATTTTGGAGAGAGCAAGTTTCAGCTCAAGTGGGGAGTGCAAAGATAAGAACTTCATTGTCTTAGTTCCTTTTGTTGTTGCTGAGAGGAAATACCTAACACCCAAAGTTAAAGGAGGAAAGATTTATTTAGCTCATAGTTTGAAGAAGTTTCAGTCCATAATCAGCTGGCTCCAAGGCATTCTGGCATGGCAGACAGACATTGTAGAGGAGAAACAGTTCATGGCGGGCAGAAGGTAGCAAGTGACAAGGGACAATTGCAGCTCTCTCTCTCCCTTATATTTTATCCAGGCTACGTAGGGTAGGTGGCACTCATGCCCTTAATCCTAGTGCCTTGATCCTAGCATTGCGCCATCAGTCAATCCAAGTTCACACACTAGATCCATCTATCTCTAAAATAGCCCCACCTATGACTGCATGAGGCTGTGGGGAGACATCTAGACACAAGCCGTAACACTCATTCAAAGGACCTTCCAGCTAGGGCTGAGGAAGGCACAAGCATTAGACAAGATGGACTGAGAAGGGTGTTCTGCTAAATCTCAGATACCAGGGCTCTGGTTCCTGCTCTGAAGTAGCCAACTGAAATAATTTTATTCCAGCCCAGTGTTCTCAAAGTGGGGTCCCCCAACTAGCAGCATCACCTGACTTTGTAGACACACATTCTTGGTACCCATCCTCAAATCTATTGAACTCAAAACTCCGGGATGGGAGCGACAGTTAAATTCATGTTAACAGGTCTCAAAGATGATTGTGATGCACTTTGGAACTTGAGAAACAATGTGCTGCACTTTTAAACTCTTTTCTTTCCTTTTTGACGCAAGGAGTCTGGAGCAGAGATCTTGGTGCCATTAAGGCACGAGATGCAATGAACCTAAGCCCTTCCATGGTACCTGTACCATGGCCTTGCTGTAAGTTAAGCTTTCAAAAAGCTATGCTAATCAGGTCCTGTCATGACTCACAATATGAGTGGCAGGGGGCACGGGGTTGCTGGGATGATGAAGAGGGTTCAAGTAGCTCCCTCTCCCCACTCAACACTGAACAAACTCAGACTTAGGAGAATGACAGTAGAACAACAGATGCTGGCCCAAGTGCCCCCCTTGTTGTTGACAGTTCATATGAGAGGCAAATGAGTTTTTATGAGTTGGAAAGACCTTATTCACTGTCACCTAGGACTCACTTCCCAAAAAGTGGAGAAAGAGAGGAGCAGAGCTGAGAATGCCCTCTGTGGTCCCCAAGTTAGCTCAATTTGCTATTGAGAAGCAGAGAGAGGAAGGGAGAAGGGACAGAATAATACTGAATGTTCAGTTTAAGGTAGATGCTTTCCTTCCAGTGGTGAGGTGGTTGTATTGTTTTAAATAAATAACTAGAAGCTTGGTATGAAATGGCACAGCTTTAGTCAAAAACATTTCCATCTTTTTTTTT